>NC_136520.1:64979932-64992432 GCF_053919585.1 Euprymna scolopes
TATATATATATATATATATATATATATATATATACTAGCAGAAGTACCCGTCGTTGACTGGGTTAAAAAACAGTCTAAAGAAAATGGACTTTGATTGATGAAAGTATGATAGGTTATGAAAAGGAGTGGGTTGCAAAGAGATAGTTTTTGATACTCAAAAATTTTACCCTAAACAAAATATGATGAAAGTAAAGATAATTTACGCGAAATTTTTTTTTTATATCAACTTTGTTTCCATTCGTAGCCAAGAGTGACCAATAAAATGGTGTTTCCTTACCAAGAGAAAATGTTATATATATATATAATAATATAAATATACAAGAAATAAATGTTACCATAGTCAATAAAAGTTACTTTTATGGTAGAAAAGTTCATTGGTTTCTATTTTTAAGTAGTTTGTAAAAAAAATTCTTTTTGTTTTTATTAATTCACGAACCGGTTTAAAAAATGGCAGCGACTTTGAAATGGAGAGCCCCGTTTTCAATTTGAAGGAGAGGCACCTGAGCATTCTGTGTTAACAATTTAAGAGAGTTCCGTCAACGTAAGGAATATTTATAAACATATTTTTATGTTTTCCGTTATTTTGTGCTTGAGGAATATTCGATTATAGCATGTGTAGTTTATATAAAAATTCATTTAAGTAGTTATCGCCTCAAATTTCGTTTTAATTTCGGTTTGCTGAAATTATTTCAAGTAAAGAGCATTAAAAACTATTTCAAAACAAAATAAAAACATGAACTGAACTTTTATTGACTATGGTAACATTTATTTCTTGTATATTTTTTTTTCGGGTAGTCGTTTGTTGGCTTTTCTGCTAAACACTCTTACTAAATAATATCGACGAAATATCGAAAAACAAAGAAACAAAAACAGTTTTGAAAAATAATGAAGCTTTACTTACTTTAGTAAAATAATCCGAAACAGCAAAATGGAATATTAAAAAAAGTAAACACATAATTACTTTAGTTTTTTAAAACAAAGAATCGATATAAATATGAATAAGAAGAAAATGATACCCTATTCAAGCAGAACAGCTTCGTTTCAGTTTTACAGTATTGAACGGGGTAGTATCGCCGTCGGATTAAGTATAATAAATTGTTAGGTGAAAGTAGAGAATGGTTTCATAAAAAGTAATTCAATTTATCGTTATTCTATGTTTGTGATGTAATTCCCCTCCCCCCAGAAAAATAAATTTCATTTGTCAGATTTTGCCATCTCCTTCAATGGCCAAACTTGAAAAAATGCTAGAGGTGACATGTCTCGTTGAACGCTTGGTGGCCAAAAAGCGGGTGCTCATTTTACGTTAATTTATATAGAAAATGATGCTCCACTCTAACATGTTATTTTATTTTTTAATTTTTATCAAAATTTCTTGACATAATATTGATAAAAGCTGTTTAAATGTATTAGGCTGAAAAAAAGTAGACCTCTATTTTTTTAGGGGTTAAACACCGCTGAGTCACGTCATATAAAGTTCATTTTCTACTTAGAAAATTAAGTTTTTAATCAATGAAATTAATGCGAAAAAAGAAAAAAATATGTAAATTGTGGAATTTAGAGGGGGACAGTAGATCTTCATTGTTTTAAACGACACTGAATTACGTGATAAAAATTTCTGAATTGCCATAAGGAATAAAATAAAACAAACAAATGAAATCTTTTAAGTTTTTTTCGTAAGTGTTTTTTAATAATAAAAAAACAATAAAAGCCAAACATTTTTTCTATCTACAGGGAATTATTTTTCAGCTAGTAACTTAGTGTTTTTTTATGAATAGCATCTAGGGGCAAATAACTCTAAGAAAAGTCGCTGTTGGAAATATTAATTCCAAAGTAAATTAAATTAAATATATTATAAATATAATTGTTGTTTAAAATTTATTAAATAACCATTTTAAATAGAATACTTAAAACAATTCTCTCGCTAAAAACATTAACTAAGATACCGCTATTTAGTAAAATCAATTTTTCTTAATGTCATATGCAAATAAGGTGATCTCTTAATTGTATATTTTTCCAAGTATCGTACTATATATATAGAAGTAAATGAACGATTAAAGTAAGACGTGTTTTGTATATATTAATCAAATCGTGAAAAAACAAACAAACAGACAGGAATACGAATCTATATATATATATATATATATATATATGTAAGTGTTTCAGTGTGAACAGGTATGGTATAATAAATTTTTACTTTCATCATATTTTGCTTTGAAGCCACATACCATTACGGAAAATGCAAATTCTGCCACACAGATTTGGAAAATGTGAGTCATCTGGTATCAAGTTGCAAGGTGTTTTGGGGGGACGGCTAATATACAGCGAGACATGATGGAGTATGTAAGTTCCTCCACTGGATCATCTGTAAAAAATAAAACATCCAGTGTAGCAGCAAGTCCTGGGAACATCAACTTGAAAGAACAATAGGAAATGACTTATATACCATACATTACGACCATGTAATCCCTACAGCCACTTACCTTGAAAATGGAATAAGTTAGAGAGAGTCGCAACCTTGGTTGAAGTGAGTACCCCTAATGATGGAGGTCTGAACAGAGCTGAAAAAGAGAAACAGATCAAATATTAAGGTCTCATGTCTGATATGAAAAGAAACTGGAATCTAAGGGAGATATAAATCATACCAGTTATTATAGGTGCTGCAGGAACCTGGTCCTACCTAACTAATATTCCTGGTGAACCAAGTGCAAAAGAGATCCAGATAATTGAACTTAAGGGAACAACGAGGATACTAAAAAGAACTTTATATATATATATATATATATATATATATATATATATATATATAATAGTAATATATAGTTTATGTGAAATGGTTAAATTTCAAATCTATGATTTTTAATGTATTCCAGACAAAGAATACATTTCAATAAGTATATTTCCTTACTTATAGGTTTTCGATGTTTACCCATATCCTCAGAGGAAAAATATTAACAAATATTATAAATGGTATATACCTACATAGAAAATCATGATTAAGTTTAATCATAGATTAAGGGAAATTATATTTTGGTCCAAAATGAAAAGGATATTGAATTTCATTCACAATTTTTATTCACAAATAGAAATTAATTTGGAGTGAACTTTGAAACTCATATATTATAATGAAAAGATATTAAGTAAATATATACAAAAAATACATGTTTATTAAAAACAAACAAATTCACCGGACTTTTATAATAAAATATTTGCCGGAGTCATCATCTAAATAAATGAGAAACCAAGGAATTATGCCTACTTCGGATTGTTACCTTGTGCCGTGGAAGATTCAAAATACGGATTGGATCCCTTTACTCACTGCTATGAAAGACTTTCACTTCGGAATTTACCATACAATTTCGATATGAATTTCAATATCCTTTTCATTTGGATCCAATATCTAATTTCCCTTACTCTATGATTTAAAAACTTTAAAAACTTCTAATTATAATTTCCTATGTTTATTCTATTAGCAAATTAGGTATAGACTATTATAGTATTTGCCAATATGTTCTCCTCTGAGGAGATCGATAAACATCGAAAAGCTATAGGTTAATGAGATATACTTATTGATATACTTATTGAAATGTATTCTTTGTCCTGCCTTTAATGAAAATTCTAGATTTGAAATTTAACCATTTCACATCATAGAATTTAAATTACTAAATTATGATTTATTTGCTCTATCTGGTATATTGAGGAATTTTCCTCCCAGTACTGCGCCATGGATCGTTGGGAAAGATCAATTGTAAAAGTGATATTCTCCTGAAGGTTGAAGGTTCAATCCTCAGTGTGGGCGACGGAAAAATACATTTGCGGATTACTTAGGACCTCTATCCAGTCATGGCTGACGGAACAAGAGCAAGCTACCCCCGTGAAGTAAATAAAGGGTTCAGGTCGAAATTCCGTCCAAATTCCCGAGTTCGGCAGAAACATTCCCGAGTTTGATAAGATACACCTGAAGAAGGTCGGCGGTTATGTCGACCGAAACGTTGTGAAAATCACACTCAATATGAGAACAGTAGTCCGATGAATAATAATAGAAATAACCAATTCTCATCTCAAAAATTCAGAAACGTCATATATATATATAAGTGAAATTGTCTGTATGTTTATCTCTGTGTGTACCTTTCCCTGTCAAACTACTCTGTCAATTTTCAGTCTACAATCTTGAAATTTGTACGTAAGAGGTATTGATATTTGGGGTAATCTTTTTAATCGGGTTTCGGCTAATAATTTGGATGTCAAAGGGTCAAAGTTCAACGACTAACTTTTGAAAACTCTACAAAACTCCTCCACCAATTTTGGTTAAAACACTTGAAATTTTAAATGTAGGTTACTTGGACATGGACCACACTTTTTAATTGAATTTGAGCCCAAAACAATAAATGTTAAGGGGAACTAATTTGGGTCAAATAAAAAAAAAACCTGTGCAGTCTCTACCAAATTACTCAGTCAATGTCTGGTCTAAACATTTGAAATTCTACATAAAGTGTATTCAGACATAGGGCAAGATTTTTAATCGGTTTGAGTCGAAAATCTGAGCTACCAATGGTCAAAGTTCAAAAGATTTGGCCTTTGTGGTGTCTAGCAAACTACGCAGCCAAGTTTTGGTCTATGCATTTGAAATTTTACATAAAAAAGTATTCCGATATGCAGCAAGCATTTTAATCAGTTTGGGGGCGAAAATTTGGCTGCCAAAGGTCAAAGATCAAAGATTAAAGAGATGATTTTGCAGATTCTACCACATTCTTCTGCAATTTGGGTCTAAACACTTGAAATTTTAGATGTAGGTAACTTGGACATGGGTAAAACTTTTTATTTTGATTTGAGACCAAAATAATAAATATAAAAGGGTTTAAATTGTGGTCAAAGTTAACAGAAATTGACATCTGCGGTTTCTATGAAATTTCTCAGAAAATTTTGGTCTAAACATTTGAAATCTTACATAAAGTGTATTCAGACGTCGGGGAAGTTATGAACAGTATAGGGCCCGGGCAAAGCCGGGTTGAACTGCTAACACACACACACACACACACACACACACACATATATATATACTTATTTTATCTTTGATAATATATATATATAAAGTTATAAAAATGTATAACAATTAAACTACACAGATTCTTTTGTGTTTCATCCCAGAAGAGAATCGTCAGGCTAAAATGTCGATTCCATACGGTTATGAAATGCAAACATTTTATATCACATAACATTTTATGCAAATACATTAAATTATATATATATATATATATATATATATATATATATATATATATATATATATATATATATATATATATATATATATATATATATATATATATATATATATATATATATATATATATATACATGGTTAAGTGCTTCTTTAATAGGCACTTGATGAGAGATATTTGCGGGCACCGATTCGTGTCCTTTTTGGTAGAGGTGTCGACTGTCAACCGGATGGTTTTAGGTTCGATCCACGGCTGGGAAAAGGTGCTTGTCTAGCCACGCTGATAAGTTGTGATGCATCGAGACAGTACTATATGTGAATGACTATAAGTATATAGCATGTTAAAGGTATAATTAAGAGTGATAACTAATTAATTTTACGAAGTTATTAAGAGTGCTCAATAAAAGAAGAGCAAGATATATTTTATTAATATATACAATTTTACATGGTTGCGACACTGGACGTGCTTATGTTATGGACAAATGGTCAGTGAAAACAAGGACAAATGGTCGGTTGACGAGCTCTTCTGGTTTTAACTGACCATTTGTTCGAAACATTAGTATGTCCAGTGTCGCGACCATGTAAAATTGTTTGTTTTAGTATTTGCTTATATTTTTGGGGAAAAAAAAGGATTCCATAGAGTGCTCTATCATAAGAAAAAAAATCAAAATAAGAACGTAATATTTATCTTTTTACTTTCAGAAAGTTTAGATGTGATAACTCATCGGTACCGTCGGTTTCAAACCTGATAATAGGGAACTACTTTAGTACCCCATATCAAGGTCTCTTCAGCCGATCAATCTGATCTGTTTATGACCTAAAGTAGAAACATACACATGCATTACAAGATCTCGTGCAAATCTTGTTTTTTTTTTTGTTTTTTTTTTTTCAAACCTTAAATTTCAAATAATTAAACATTAACAAAAGTGTCTGTTCAATATTTTGGAAGCCAAAGTAAACAAAAAGGAAAATAAAAATAAAGAGAAATGGAAAAAAAGAAAAGGAAAAAGAAGGACTGGTTATAAACAGATGAGACAGATAGATTGAAGAGGGATTGGTATGAGGACCTAAAACGGTTTCCTATTATCAAGTTTGAAACTGACGGTACCGATGACTTATCTAAACTTGTTGAAATATATATATATATATATATATATATATATATATATGCGTGTGTATGTGTGTGTGTGTTTGTGTGTGTGTGTGTGTGCATAGTACCAAGTTGATTTGATCGAGTCTCCTTTCATATTATCTCTTCTTCTTCTTCTTCTTCTTCTTCTTCTTCTTCTTCTTCTCTATCTTCTTCTCTTCTTCTCTATATAAATAAAATGAACTCATTTTTTCCCGTCTGATTTTGACATTAATAGGATTAAAAATCAAGATATTTCATGCAAATATAATATGCACAAACGGCAGAACAATATCTGAGGTGTGTTATAGGCTTATTATTTCTCAAATTCCTCGATAATCTTAGATTTCTATACTTTTTCTGCTGAGAAGTCACGGCCAAAATCGGTTAAGATCAATGGAAGTGGTAAAATATTTTCTCTCTAATAAATTCCTCCTCCCCCTGCCACCACTTAACACCGTTTGGGGATCGTTCACAAGGAACAGTTGAGAAGGTATTTAGGAAAACTCGTCCCGGGAAAACTCGTCCCGGGAAAACTTGTCTCGGGAAAACTCGTCTCCGGAAAACTCGTCCCCTTTCGCTAGGTAGGAAAACTGGTCCCTCATTGAATAAATATCGATTGAAAACACATTTTATGATCGTTCTTGAAGGAGATATTGTTTTTTAAAATAAACTATAGCCCCCCCATAATATTTTTTTAAAAATATTTTTACTTGTTTAATGTTTTTTTTTTTTTTTTTTTTTAAATAAAATCGATTTTCTAAGTGTCCGTTTTCTACCTAACTGACTAAGTTCTTAGTGGTTTAACTTATTTTAAAGCGTTTATTATGTTCATACAAAGTTGATTACAATTTGTTTTTGTTCTTATTTTAACGATGTTTTTTGGAGTCATAAAAAAAAAAAAAAAAAACAAAACCCAAAAATTAAAAAACAGGGAGCGATTCGATTCTTCGTTACGCTTTTGGTTTTGTTTTTTAATTATGATAGTTTTTTGTTGTTATGTTTTTGTTTTCTGTCATACCAAATGCACTCATGCGTTATTTAAAATTATGATTTTATCAATTATCAACATTTATTGTCGTCCTGTCAAATTTTGCAAAAATTAACTAATAAATTAAAAGCGAAATATTTTTTTGGCGCGAGAGATGCCATGTGCTAACAATCTCTCGTTAACTCATTTTTAATTTTTTAAATTTTTACTTCAAAATTCTAAAATCAATCATTAAGAGAGAAAGTAATCACTAAATAAATTTATTAATCAATTTTATTGAAAACTCCGCGATCGTTTATCAAGAATCTTTTTAATTTCATTTTTTGTTGGTTGCTTTTCGAAGGGAGATATAGGTTTTATGCCCCCCTCTCTCTCTAAATTATATTTTAAAAAATATTAAAATTTATTATTTTCTTTTTAAAACCAAATCTCCCTCAGTAATTTCTTTAATTTTCTATTTTTTAGCGATTATCAAGACCCCCTAAGATGTGATATACCGGGCATTATTTCTCGTTCTCCCGTAACACTCGACCGACATGTTTTTTGTTTGTTTTCTGTTTTTTTTTTCTTTACCAAATAAACGATTCCAAATAAATTAAATAAACAACATAGTCGGCGAGGTAGAAAAATCGATTTTACCCTTTTATAAACAACAGTATATAAGTAAATTCTTTTTATATTAATATAAAAAAATATGCGATCTCGTTTATGAACATAATAAACGCTTTTATTAAAAAAACATTAAACAAGTAAAAATATTTTTTAAAAATATTATGGCTATAGTTTATTTTAAAAAAACAATATCTCCTTCAAGAACGATCATAAAATGTGTTTTCAATCGATATTTATTCAATAAGGGACCAGTTTTCCTACCTAGCGAAAGGGGACGAGTTTTCCCGAGACGAGTTTTCCCGAGACGAGTTTTCCCGAGACGAGTTTTCCCGGGACGAGTTTTCCCGGCACCGTTGAGAAGAGAACGCCGGTTTGGCTTCGTAGTTCTTTCATGTAAAGTTATTTAAAATCACTAAACTAAGCTGCAGTGCTCTGTGGCGTAGTGGTTAGCGTGCTGGACAATTCACATTATATTTTCACGTTCGCGCCGACCTACCGTAGTCGTTTTTTTTTTGTTTTTTTTCACACTTTATTTTCCTACTTTTACTCATGACTCCGGGTTTGATCCTTCCTACTTACCTACCATAACATTTTTTAAAACTCCCCCCCCCGTCCCGGAAACAAACACCTGGGCAACGCCGGGTACCCCCGCTAGTTTATAAATATTATATTATTAAATAAATACTATGCTCGTATTAGCCAATAATTTGCACAATATAGTATTTCTTTATACCGAACGAAACATATATATATATATATATATATATATATATATATATATATATATATATATATATATATGTGTGTGTGTGTGTGTGTGTGTGTGTGTGTGTGTGTGTATGTGTGTGTGTGTGTGTGTGTGTGTGTGTGTTGTATAAAATCAGTGCGATCGGAGGGACAATATAAAGCAAATCACAATAAAAATATAACGAACGCATGCTATTTCCATTCCGTTTGATTCATTTCGCCGGTAGACATCTCCCCATTTTTTTTTTTTTTATTTCATCTTTAACTAAACCTCTATTAGTCACAAATGCACCCGACCTCCCTTTTACCATTCTTTTCTTCGCGTTTTTCTTTTTTTTTTTTTTTTTTTTACTCTTGAGATCAAAGAATACGATTGTTTGGGTCCGGTGAAGCCATCACTGAAAGCCTGGCTAGAAAAAGAAGAAAAAAAGACAAGATTCTCATCTGATATGAGATTCTTAGTTGAATTGGGATTTTTAACATGCGTTTATTTCAACTCTACAAAGCGTGCCATACTAATGAAACTGCTATTTTCAACTTAAGCCTTACAGATAAACGAAAATAATATTTAAACTTAATCATTACTAGGACTGTGACAACAGCATATTATTTTCATTGTTTTGACTCTTGATTATATATCCGTTAATATCTTATATAGATTGATGTGGTTCTCGGTTGATTGATGTTGTCTTACTGTGCCGGATATGTACTTGAGAGTCGAAAGAATGAAGAGAATATGCTGTTGTCACAGCCGTTATCATTACATACCGACAAAAACCATATTTATTAAATCATTCTCGACGAACCAAAATGATATTTCGAACTTAAGCATTAACAGACAAACGAAAATGATATTTCAACCTAATTACTACAGACCGACCAAAATCATATTTCAAACTTAAGAATTCCGGTACAAAAGAAAATTAAGTATTACAATAAAGCCAAAATTATATTTTAAACTTCAGCATTACAGAACGACAAAAATGATAGTTGAAACTTAAGCATTTCAAACTAAAATCATATTTCAAACTTAAGCATTACAGATTAGCGGAAATGATACTTAAAACCAAAGCATTAAAAATTCATGAAAATGATGGTTAATATTTGAATATTACGGACTGACGATAATATTTCAAACTTAAGCATTACGGATCGAGGAGAAGGATATTTCAAACTTAAGCATTATAAACAGACTAAATTGATATTTCAAATTTAATAATTGAAAAACCGACGAAAATGATATTTTGAATTAAACATAACAAACATATTAAAATGCACCCAATACACTATGGATTATTATATATCATATTGTACCCAATATATAAAATGATTGAAGAAATTATATATATATATATATATATATATATATAATTTGTTTTTGTTTTTGCGATACGTTTTGAATGAATTCAATTATTTACGAAAGTACATTTTTGTCTAAATGCGAGTTGCGAATAATTTTCCCTTTAACTAATTTGGTACCCCCATATGGAGAGCGGCATATATATATTGTTTTTAAAATATAATACTCCACTGACAGGTGTTTCGTCATCTAAGACTCATCAGAATGGGTGAATCTTTATTGATATGAATATATATATATATATATATATATATATATATATATATAAGTGATTGAAAAAGTTACACACACACACACACACACACACACACATATATATATAAATATATAGTTAGTTTTTTTTGGTAGAAATGGTAATTAATAAAAACTGAAGAAAGTGCTCAATACTGTTGTAGAGCAAATATGCGTTTTATTTTTTATTACCGTATCTTTCTGTTAAGTTACATTATTGTTTCAGCTACCCGGCCGTTTTTTTTTGCCGTCTGTAGCTTCCTCAGACTTTTACAGAAAAAAACTTTTTTCTGTAAAAGTCTGAGGAAGCTACAGACGGCCAAAAAAACACAAGCCGGGTGGCTGAAACAATAATGTAACTTAACAGAAAGATACGGTAACAAAAAATAAAACGTATATATATATATATATATATATATATATATATATATATATATATATATATATATATATATATATATATATATGACAACTCTACTCCGCTATCAGCCGAGACTCAAAATTAAAATATTTTCCCGACTAAAATACAATAACGAAGATAGTGATTAAGCATATTATGATTAGATGAATAAGGAATAGTTAAAAATGAACCGATTATGAAGTATAAATGCATATTTGCGCATGCGTACAAGAGCACTTTAAGTCGACTTACGTTTTGCAAGTTGCAATTTTCTTTTCAATTTTAACCCAATTAGCTGCTATTTTACCGGCTACAGACCTATAAAAACGGCCCTCCAAGAATGAAATCATTTGACCCGCCTCACACAGTTCCGCGACGTTGCGTCTCGAAGAAGCTGCAGTTTGAAAAAAGAAAGGCCAACAAACAGACACAGAGACATAGTAATTTTAATCAATTAAATTTTTCTTACATATTGAGCACTGTTGACGTAAATGCAAGTACATACATAAATTGTTATGCAAATACATAAATTATATATATATATATTATTTTATTTAAAAGTAAACAGTTACATATGGTCACTACAAATAGCCATTTGTTTCAGTCAATGAGACTTCCGACGCCACAAAGAAAAATGGAAAAAAAATTGAAAGAAATTGAAAAAAAAAGACAAAAAAAAAGAGCTCCTAAAAACATAAAAAGATCATAAAGTTCCAAGCTTTCTAAAAAAAAAAGAGGATAAAAACGATAAAAAAGGATAAAAAAAGATTTAAAAATGGATTTGTCGCATTTAAACATATTGAGAGATTATTGAAAAATACTAAAACAACTGGATATAAATCTGAAATGATTACAGTGGGTCATAATTTTACTGGAACTGTAGATTGAATAGGAGAGTGGGTATGGGGGATCCTGTTCATACACTTATTTTCACGTATCAGGAAAAGAAGTTTGCAACTGTGTTCGTTGACATCATGAGTTGCGTATCGGCATAAGTTAAGTGCTGAGAGGGTAATATAGAGAGAAGGGAAGGGAAAGAGCGTTAGCACTGTAAAGGGGAATGAAAGGTTAATAGACTAATACATACATATTCATACCAAGACATGTATCCATGTACATACATACACACATACATACATTACGTGTACAACCACTAACTACCCTACATCTATTATCAAACATAGACCTAAGTCAATTAGCAAAAGGATTCGTAACAACTCAAACCGAAGCATCTTCAACTCCCAGAAAAATTTCTACAATTTTGTTTTCATTTTTCTTTGTGGCGTCAGGAGGTTCCGGGTCGTCTGAGGAAGTCTCATTGACTGAAACAGATGGCTATTTGTAGCGACTATATGTAACTGTTTACCCTTAAATAAAATAAAAACATATTTTGCTCTTTTTTATTGAGCACTATCTAACAACCTCGTTGTTTTCATTAGTCTCAACTTTTGAAAACCTCAAACCTATATATATGTGTGTGTGTGTGTGTGTGTGTGTGTGAGTGTGTGTATGTGTGTGTGTGTGTGTGTGTGTGTGTGTGTGCGCGCGTGCGTGTTTTGAATATTGAATGCAGGTTAAATTTATATATAGTCTTGGAAGATTTTAACCTTTAAAACTATATAAAAAAAAACTAATTTAATTTTTATATTTTTTATCATTCGTTGGAAAACTATTTGGTCAGTAAGTCATTTAATCACTTGCAATCACTGCATCAACTTGCTCTCTCGAATCCACAATAGTTCTAGTGTTAATTTAAACGATCATGAGTTGTTTACCATGAAACACTGTTTCGGCCATTTAAAATCAAATCAT
>NC_136520.1:64997432-65007432 GCF_053919585.1 Euprymna scolopes
ACTTTTACCCTCCGCAGGGGGGTAGTCGGCGTATTCTAATGCCCCACCGACAGGGCCATAAGTTTTATTGGAAAATTTGAATAAATTTTCAATGTCAAGATTTTTATTATATATATATATATATATATATATATATATATATATGTATATGCATATGTATATATATATATGTGTATGTATATGCATATGTATATATGTGTGTGTGTGTGCGTGCGTGCGTGTGTGTGAGCGCGCGTGTGTATGTGTGTGTGTGTGTTCAGGACGACTGGAAACAATACCAAATAACAGAACCACTTACAACGCTTAGTATTCCCAAATGAGCACCCATCTGATACTGTCAAGGCTAATCGTGTCTTAACTTCGTTAACCTGGTGAGAACCGGTGTGTCAATGTAATTATGGTTTATATCTATCTATCTATCTATCTATCTATCTATATATATATATATATATCTATCTATATATATGTATATATATATATATATATATATATATATATATATATATATATATATATATATATGCATAAAATTGCTGAGCCTATCTTCTGCAAATTTCACGCAAAGCTTATTCATATGTCTGGCAGTGTTCTTAGATATGTTTTGTACAGAAATTCCACCGACAAGTATCGAAAATCGTAAAAATTTGATCTTAAAAATATTCTCTCTTCTTTTATTGATAAAAAAAAGAATGTTTTCAGGTTAATAGTTTACGTTACACCGGCCGAGGGAAATAATATTCGGTGTAATGTAAAATATGCCCTCTGTACAAATTCTTTTTATCGATAAGAGTAGAAAACCTATGTTTAAGATCGACAAGCCAAATATCAGCTGACGTGATATTGTAAAGAAACACCGACGGAATTTGATGAGCGACATTATCTTTAACAACAAAATCATTTCTAGCGAATTAATCAAATGAGCAAATTATTCCTCGTAATATATAATAATCAATAGAGGATTGATTTTATAATAATGCAAACGCAATCTGCATAAATTAAAGCATCATGTGTAAGGCTATTTATTTGCTCCCCCACCGAGCAAATATGGCACAATGCCGATTTTTTATGTGAGGCGTGAAGTGGAAATGGGGACCAACTCCCCGGGGAGTAGGGAAGCTGAATAGTGACAATTGGTATGAAGGGCCGCCCCTACAATGACCAAGGTCTTATATGTGGGGTTGCTCCCACAAATGGTATTTGCTTGACACTTGTTGCCCAGGCCCCGAAATGCAACGAACGGGCAACGCTGGGCGGCCAGCTTATTTTTATTATAATTTTTTGTCTGGCTGTCAAAACGGTTTTATAAGCTTTTCCCGTCTTTCTAAATACATCTACATCAATAAATATAACTTGGCCTTCGGGCCAAGATCAAAGTGTAGCATCTGTTCCGGCAGATACTGCAAGCAAAGATCATATGTGGGGTCAACCCCACATATAAGACCTTGGTCAATGAAGGGGAAACCCTTCATACCAATTGTCACTATCCAGCTCCCCTACTCCCCGAGGAGTTGTTCCCCATTTCCCCTTTACTCCTCACTTTAAAAATCGGCCTTGTGCCTAATTTGTTCAGTGGGGGAGCAAATAAAAACCTCAAAGTGTAGTATCTGTTCTTCAGATGCGGCACTTCCATTTCTCGTTCTCTTTCAGTGGGGGAGAAATCCTTCACGACTGAGACAATTTTTATTTTTGTACCTTTTCTCCACGTTAAAAAACGACCCTGGTGTCTAACTCTGTCCCGTGGGGAGGCATAGTAAATAGGTACATCAATAAATATAACTAAATAAATAGCTAAATAATTACGTAAATAATAACTAGGGCTATGACAACAGCATATTCTTTTCATTGTTTTGTACTCTCGAGTATATACCCGACACAGTTAGATACAATTAATCAACCGAGAACCACATCACTCTATATAGAAACATATAATATATATACGGATATACATTCGAGAGCCAAAATAATGAAAAGAATATGCTGTTTTCATAGCTCAATTAATAATAACTAACAAGTAAATTCTCAAATGCAAATGGCATATTTTATGAACTCATGAACGCTTTGCATTTTTCAAATAAAAATAAAACCTTCGCAACAATTTCTTAGTACAATTTCCATCAGTAAAAACATGTTAAAACGTGTTTTTATAAGCTTCACCATCGTTTATATGATATACATAGCTGTTTACTCCCCTACCAGAGCCGATTGACAGGACGCAGCAGTTTGCACCTATCGAATTACGTAAATTGCGTAGAAAGTCTCTCGCCTGCATATATCGAATTCACAAAAGTTCAGTCCGCCATTTTGTTGTGCAGATAGGAGCTAGATGATAGGAACTCACGCTCAATCGCGTGTGATCTCGAAATCATTCATAGCAATTCATTTCTTACAACCAATCGCCGCCTTCTCAGCTTACTTCACAGCCAATTCGCTGCTCGGATTTCCTTTGGAAAATCAAATCATTGTCATTAGATGATCAATTTCTGTTCTTTTCTTTCTTGTATTTTTCTCTTTCTTTTTGTATTGTTTTTTCTTTCTTTCTCTCTTGTATTGTTTTTTCTTTCTTTTTTTCTTTCTTCGCCCTTTTGTATTTTATTTCTTCTCTTCCTTTTTTTTTACATTTTATGTTTCTTTATTTCTTTATTAAATTCTCGCTATTTCTTTCTACGTCTTTCTTGTCACTTTTTTTTATTTTTACAATCACACCTTAATTTCTTTATGCACAGTTTAAGAGTAAAAAAAATGGTGGAGAGATTTTGTAAAGAGACGAGTGCGTTTTGCAGATAGAAGCTCAGTCGAGCATCTGCCATGAAAACAGAGATATAACAGAGACAGATACAGGAGAGATAAACTCGCATCGTAAATGATAAATCCGTTGCCAAGGCCGCTGGAAAAAATGATAGGATCCTTCTACCGCTCCAGTAGATATCTCACTCCTGATGCAAATCTCTATCTGCATAAAAGCTAAGTACGGCCAATGATGGAGGACTGCTGCCACATCTGGGCAGGAGCTACTAGAAGCAACTTATTCTGCCTTGACAGAGTTCAAAATAGACTTCGTAGCTTAGTGGGGGAGCTCTTTTCACTTCTTCTTTCCCAGAGAAGAGACGTTGCGAGCCTGTCTCTGCTTTATCGTTATTTTCATGGCAAGTACTCGTCTGAGCTTCAATCCATGGTTTCCCCTGGCCAAACTTTCACGAAAAACACTCGTCTAACTAAAATCACTATCAATAATTTCCCACACTCTTTATCTGTACCTAAACCTAAACGTAGATTCCATGAACAAAGTTTCTTTCTTAGAACTGCACACCTATAGAACTCTTCAGTTTGCCTGCTTTCCAACTGACTACAATTTGATTGTCTTCAAGTCCAACGTAAACAAATTCTTGATGAACCGTTCCCTTAAGTAATCCAATTTACCAAATTTCCCTACTTATGATTACTACGCTATAATGTCATTGGCTAATGTATACCAATTAACCCTTAACCTTGAGTGGTCTCCGGGCCTTGATAAGTAGTGACCCTTTGTAAAAAAAAAATAATAACAAAAGAAAGATGAAATACGGTAAAGAAAAGGTTCTTTCCCACTAGATTTCGAAGGTGGTTTTATACCCTATCAAGTAAGAAAATAATATTTTAGCAGCTCTTTTCCCGGGTGCAGCAATAGCATTCATCTTAAGACGTATTTAGCACATTCAGTTGTTGCGTCGGGAGTGAGATCTCTTCTGGAGCGATATAATGATCCAGTCATTTTTTCCAGCGAACTTGGCCTCGAGGGTGATGCAAGTCTTCCATTTCAGATCAGGAATAAAGAACAGTCTTTGAAATTTGTCAAAGCAACGTTCCCGCCTCAAGCTGTTCATTTCAATTTGGGGCCTTGTAGGAATCAGAGCGCTGGTAGTGAAAAACTAGCAGCTTGGCATTTGATGTATTGAGAGTAACCAGCCATTTCGTACTTTATTGAACATTTTCATGACAAAAGTGTTTAAAAACGAAAAAAGGGACACGAAATGAAGCAAATAGACACACACTTGTTCGTTTCAACAAACGTGCCTTCGATACACCTGTTAGTTATTGCTGGTGAGCAATCAACAACACAAATCAATTAGTAAAGTCTTCATTCTGTGGTCGTCCGTTTGCGCGCACGCGCGTGTGTGCGCGCATGCGCGTGTGTATGCCGTTGATTTGTGTCATTTCATTTAAGGAAATTGAAGGAAACGTGTGCATTGATTTTTATTTTATTTATTTATTTTTTTAAATTTTATTTATATTTTTTTTTGCGGGCGGTTATCCTCAGCTTCATGGATGTCGTTCGCCACGTTTCAACCAACTATTCCTCTGGCCTTCATTTCCAATTCTCAAGGTTGTATGTCTCATTGTCCATCTGGTCAAACTCATTGTGGCGTTCGTATCCTTATAAGCCATGACGTGCGAGTGGGGTTCGTGACTTCATAAGCTATGATGAGTGAGTGGTGTTTGTGTCTTTATAACTATGACAACGATTGGCGTTTATGTGTTTAGAAGCTATGACAAGCGAGTGGCGGTCATATCTTTGTATGCTATGACGAGTAACGTTTGCATCTTTATGAGTTAGGACAAGCGAGTTGGGTTCATGTCTTTATAAGCTATGACGAGCGAGTGGCGTTCGTATCTTTATAAGCTAGTACGAGGGAGTGGGGTTAGTATCTTTTGAAGCTATGACAAGCGGGTGGGGTTCATGTCTTTAGAAGCTATGGCATCATCTATACAAAAAAGTGAAATGGATTCCGAGCAACACTGAGTCGGTAGAGCTTGAATTACATAAAGATCTCCGACTCAAACTAATACTACGTGCTGATGACGAAGTTATTTTTAATGAAATCCAACTCCGGAAGTAGCTAGCTAAAATGTAACCGTATATGTTGGTCACTGGATGAAAAAATATCATTTGGCCTCCTTCAACGTCATTAAC
This sequence comes from Euprymna scolopes, assembly GCF_053919585.1. NCBI lineage: Eukaryota > Metazoa > Mollusca > Cephalopoda > Sepiida > Sepiolidae > Euprymna > Euprymna scolopes. The sequence goes on from NC_136520.1 coordinate 65,002,381, forward strand.
ATTTTATTTCTAATTCATTCCATTTCTTTTATTATTTAATCATTCATTTTTGCTTTTAACTTTTCTTCCTGGTCAATTTCGCACAGTCTTTGTTTGTTTCTTTCATTTCTGTTGTCTTTTTTTTCTCTATTTTTTATTCTATTTATGTTTGTTTCTTTTTTGTTTAGTTTTTTTTTTCTTGTTTCTATTCATTTCTTTGTTTATTTTCCATTTTTGTTCGTTTCCTTTTCTGCTTCTTTGTTTCTTTTCTCTTTCTTTCTAGATTTTATTATTCTATTTATGTTTATTTCTTGTTTGTTTTGATTTTTCTTGTTTTTTTTTTCTTCTGTTTCTTTTTCGTTTCTTTTCTCATCTTTCTAGGTTTTAATTATCTACAGCGTTCGAGTTTTTTCTTCTCCTTTCCTTGTTTTTAATGTCTTTTAAATTTTTCTTTTCCTGTACACTAGCCTGGGTGCCTGGCGTTGCCTGGCGTTGCCTGGCGTTGCCCGGCTGTTGGAAGGTTTGTGTTGAGCAAAAAAAAAAAAAAAAAAGTGGTAGTAGGCAGGCAAGCTCGAACCCTTGAGACGAAAGCGGAAGAGAAAGTGAAAGAAAATTTGACGTCTTAGCCGATATCTCCATGACGTAACACGAAGTCAAAAGCGTTGAAATTAACCGAAGTTAATGTCGGGAAAAAAATAAAACGGCCGAGTTTAGGGTGACGGAATTAATGATTTGGCAAACTTCTTGATGTTTGTCGTCCGAGACGTCGAGCTTCAAAATGATACTGTCGAAAGTTTTTGCAAGACATACATACATACAGACATCAGGGATGAGTCGCACGAACGTGGCTCTTACGTCCTGCCTGACTCTGGCTTTCTTTGGCACACATGGTACAGACATGAGCGCCACTAGCAGCACGTGCTTGATGGTCACTTCTATGAACATTCAAATGCTGTTTCAAACGTCTGCTGTTTTTCACGTCCGCCCGCAGTTGACACAAGTTAGATCTGGCAACACAAGGCTGTTTTGTGGCCCATTGCGCTGATGAGTAGTCTGGTGGTTTATCAGCCCAGCTCTGCTCAGACATAATCTCCCGCACGCCTCACACTCAAGACCAATTTGGAGCCCCATCTCATCAACTGCTTCTTGCACTTTCCCTTTCCGAATATCACGCTTCAGTTGTTCATACTGGGTTCGATCAGCCTCAAACTTGCCCACACCTCCTCGCAAGGTCCTTCTCCACTCTCCATGATCCAAAGCAAGACTCTCCCAGGTTCTCTCATCCATTTCACATTTTTTCAAGGTGGACCTCAAACAATCCTTGAACCTCATTTTAGGCTTTTGAGCCAGACGCCTTCCCTTGGGAAGCTCGCCATAAAGGAGTTGTTTGGGAAGTTGACTGTCCTACATCCTTACCACATGATCACTCCATCTCAGTCCATATTTGATAATAAGAACTTCAATGCTTAGACATGCATACATGCATACATACATACATACATTTAAACAGACAGGTGGGAGTTATATCATTGAACATTACTAGCAAGGAAACCCGATGTTGCCTGGGATTTAATAAGGATCAACGAATGTTTTTATTGTAATCGCAATCCGTGAAATCACCCATGTCTCAATCAAAGCGATCGATTACTGACTCTAATCGGGGGCCCGCTTCGCTTTACAGGGAAAAAACTTCATGTATCTTTCAGTATTGACTTATTCCACAATATATTGTAGTCTACATTGCACTGTAGAGAACCTACTGTTGATTTTATAAAAGTATATAATGGTTTGAATTAAAGATTAATATGCAAAACTCAAATATCGGTGAATCATGTTCTAAACGGAACCATTCATTTCGAACGTGTCCCTGTCTTATAAAAGAATCTACTGTTAATTTTATGCGCTTTTTGTTTGTGCGGTTATAAAACTTTTTAAATAAACTTATAATGTTAGGCTGTATGAGAATGTTAACTTTGATTAAAATCGGTCTGTTCCTTCCTTAATCAGAGTTTTCGATTTTCGATACTTATCGGACGCATTCCGATACAAAACCTATCTAAGAACAAATCCAGGCACATAAAGTTTATTTGTGTGAAATTTTGCAAAGATTGGTTCAAGCGTTTCGGACTCCATAGGAAATGAACTCAAATACACACAAACGGTGCCATTTATGTATAAGTAGATATCATTTTGTATTTTTCATTCCTTTGTTCGCATTATTTTTTCTTCCATTTCCGTTTGATGAAAACGGTTTTCTTTTTATTTTCATTTGACCATCTACTAGTTAGCCAGTCGTATACAAATCTCAAGAGTGACAGGAGCCTTCTATCATGTCTGAAATTGGCACAATGTTTAAGGAGTGAGACCGGCGATGCGCCGCTGTATAACTCATGCTCTCTAGCGATCCAAGTTATGACAACAGGACCATTGCCAGCACCCTCAAAATGTATATCCGGACGGTTCAACGCTTTAGGGCATAGCTCAACGTATCGGCCGAGTCACGGTTATTGTCTTGGGTGTGGTTTCAAGTGAGGGTCATATCATGTCACCTCAAATCTTCAAAGTCGGCTTGAAAGTGTACCTAAACATGCTGAAGACTGTGCTGATCCCCTGGTGCAATCAGGTTTGCTTCAGAAGGAGTGCACCCTTCTATCACTGTCATCATTCTCCTCCAAACTGAACCCATTGCACTATTTTGTTTGGTCATACGTCGAGAAAAAGAAAATAAGAAAAAAAGGAAGAAAAGAAAGATTTTATGAGAAAAAAAGTGGCGATATTTTCTTTCATACATTGATTATTTCCTTCTATTTATTTCCTTTTTTTCTTTTTCTTCTTTTACGTCAATATTTCTTTTCTTTTATGCTCTCTTTTGTTCCTTGCCTCTTTCTTTTTTTACGTACATCCTTTTTTTTTTTGCATTTCATTGATTATTCCTTTCCTTCAATGTGTTTCCTTTCTTCTTTTTTCCCTGATTTTATTTCTTATTTTCCCAATTTTTGTTAACCCTTTATTATTTGCATGCATTTTTCTCTGATTCATAATAATTGTAATTAATAAAATTGTTTCTGCGTTTATCTCCTCCCTTCGACTCTTTTAATCTTTCCTTAACAATAAATCCCTCCCCTTTTTTATTTCTTTCTCGTCTCCCTCTAGCTTCCTCCCTCTCCTTCATTGCCCCATTCTCCTTCTCTCACACCGGAATTCCCCAAACAGGACACTTCCTGCAAATACATTTCGCTTGCATGTCGACATTCCACCAGACATTTTCTTTTATGTGTCTCGCATCCGTACACAAAAGTACTGTCAGCCGGTTTGTTAATTCATACAAAAAAAAAGCCATTACATTGGTCTGTCACGCTTAAGCTGATCTACAACGCTTACGTTTAAAATCTAATTACATTTGGTCTGTGAGAGTAAAGTTTTCAAAAGCATTTCCATTTATTTGTTACTGTTATATTTGAAATAGCTTTTCGTTGGTCTGTCATGCTAAAGTTTGAAATAGCTTTTCGTTGGTCTGCCATGCTGATTTTTGGTTCTTGTTTGGTTGGTCTGTCTTGCTTAAGTTTTAATACTTTTCATCGGACTGAAACGCTTAAATTTGAATAAAGTTTCATTGGGCTGCCAGGTTTCAGTTTGAATAGCTTTTCCTTGATGTGTCATAGTTAAGCTTGGAATAGTTTTCCGTTAGTCTGTCATGCTTTACTTTGAATAACTTTTCGTTGGTTTGCCATGCTTGTTTGAAATAGCCTTTCGTTATATATATATATATATATATATATATATATAAAACTCAAATGATCTTGTAACGGTGTATGTAACCCACTTTCGGGTTTACGAAATCCGGTGTCGCATGCGCGCATGATCTGCGCACTGAAATATTAACGTTATTATTTCGAAATTATTATTTAACATGGGAAGAGTAGGGTTTAAAATAACTTAAACGTAATACAGAAATGAACGATGTAAAAAAAGGCAGACAGTATTAACAATTATGTATTTGGATAATTTAAACGCGAAAAAACCCCCAAAAGAACAATTGGGACGCTGAAATATTAACGTTAATGTTTCGAAATGATTATTTAACATTGGAAGAGTGGGGTTTAAAATAAACAAAAAACAAAGCAACAATTGGGACGCTGAAATACTAACGTTATTATTTCGTAATTATTATTTAACATGGGAAGACTGGGGTTTAGAATAACTTAAACGTAATACAGAAATGAACGACGTAAAAAAAGGCAAATATATCAAAATTTGAATTTAACTATAATAAGTATTATGGTATCTGTTCAGCGCGCATTTACCTATGAGTATGGCCAACCACTTATAATTCAGTAACTTTTAAAAAATTTTCTCAAAAATAATCAATTTTAATAAACAAAATGACTCAAAGAACTTAATCTATATTATTTTTTCATTTTAATATACTTTCATAAAAATATTTCTTTTATGTAAAAAAAAAACAAACTATTTTCTTTACGTCACAAGTGTCATGCTCATACATGAATTCCATAGCGAATATAACATACTGACCCAACGGGTCACGGGTAGTCTAGTATATATATATATATATATATATATATATATATATATATATATATATATATATATATATATAGTGTGAGCCACGAGAAAAATAACAACTTTAAAGTTAAATATTATGAGATTTATGAAGAAAGGGAATCGGAATCAGCAATTGTATCGAAATGAGAAAGTGCGGAATTGATAGTTTAATCGGAATCGGGGAAAATATTTAAATATCGCATGACTAATATATATATATATATATACATATATATATACATATATATATATATACATATATATACATATATATATACATACATATATATATATATATATATATATATATATATATATATATATATACAGAGTGAGCCACGGGAATTAGATGTTTTTAGAAAGTGTTTAGAATGTGTTTAGTAAATGTTTTTGTGCACATTATAAATTTTGTTTTTAAATATACACAGAATTTTGCTGTCCCAAAAAGATCCGTTTCCCGTCACTCATTCTATAAAATTGAAAAAAAATAAAGAAAACTTATTAAGCAAG
>NC_136520.1:65012432-65072432 GCF_053919585.1 Euprymna scolopes
TAAAAGTAATATGGTTAAGCTTAAACATGGAAAAGTAAAGGACTATATGTTAAAACTGGAAAAGAAAAGGACAAGATATTCTAATAAAACATATAATAAATTTATAACTTAAAATATTTCCGCATTAAGAATTTTTTAATTCAATTTATGACATTATATAATCAATTCTTAATGCTGCAATATTATAAGTTATAAATTTATTATATGTTTTACTAGAATATCTTGTCCTTTTCTTTTCTAGTTTTAACATCTAGTCTTTTACTATTTCATGTTTAAGCCTAACGATATAACTTTTCATGCTCGCATTTTTCTATTTTGATATATATATACATATATATATATATATATATATATGTATGTGTGTGTGTATACGTGTGTGTGTCTTTGTGTGTGTGTGTGTGTGTGTGTAAAGAACATATATAATTAAAATGTTTAAATTCAACGTTATTTCACGCGGTTAATGGTAGCCGAATGGATACGGTCTTTGCTAATCGAATCTGTCGACTGGTGTTAATCGTGACACCCTGCACTGAAAATTCCCGAAAAGAATGAAACCCTAGTGTCTTTTGGGATTTATTTACTATAGTAATATATATATATATATATATATATATATATATATATATATATATATATATATATATATATATATATATATATTGTGAGCTGCGATATTATCTGGCTGTGGAAATAATTATATATTCTCTCACAATTTGCTCTATAATAATAATTCTTCACGTTAAAAAACGACCCTAGTGTCTAACTTTGTCCCGTGGGGAGGCATAGTAAATAGGTATAATAATATAATTCTATTGCGAATTGCTCACTAGGTAAGTTTGTCGTGATGACATCCTAAGCGAGTATAAAATTCCTACTAGTGAGACATCGACTTGGGTTATCCCTTGCTCGAGACTAAGTAAGTTCATTTCACTGTCGGGTGTTCGTCGCGGTTTGCTTGATCTATGTTAGTTAATAGACATTCTTGTGTGTGGCACGTTTGCTCAGTTGGTAGATAACTTACCTCGCACGATGTAAAAAAACGAAGCAGACAGTATTAACAATTGTTTATTTTGATTTAAAATTAAAACGCGAAAAAAAAAGAACAATTGGGACGCTGAAATATTAACGTTATTATTTCGAGATTATTATTTAACATGGGGAAAGTGGGGTTTAAAATAACTTAAACGTAGTACAAAAGTAAACGATGTAAAAAAGAAAAGCAAATATATCAAAATTTTAATTTAAATATATATTATGGTATCTGATATATATATTATGATTTACCTATAAGTATGGCCAGCCACTTGTAATTCAGTAACTGTATTTTTTTTTCAAAGATAATCAATTATAATAAACAGAAACGACTCATAGAAATCTATCTATATTCTTTTTTCATTTTAATATACTTTCATAGAAATGTTTCTCTTATGTCAAAAAAAAATTGTTTTCTTTACGTCACACGTGTCACACATGAATTCCATAGCTAATATAACATACTGACCCAACGGGTCACGGGTAGTCTAGTATATATATATATATATATATATATATATATATATATATTCCAGATTAACGGTATTCAGGAGATAAAAACAATGAATAACAGGGTTATTAAGAGTGCTCAATAAAAAGAGCCAAATCTATATAATACTAAAAGTCTATGGATCTTGTATGTTTGCAATCAGATTTCCGGTTTTCAACATCCGGTTGCGCATGCGTAAATAGCAACGTCTTCAATCCGTGATTCAAATTCCGGAATTTTTATATCGCTTTAAATACAAACAATTTCATTTAATTTGATCAAATAGTTATTTATATATACAAATAATACATAGATTCATAGATAATTATAATATATATATTATAAAATCTATTCATCTATGAATCTATTAATAATATTAAATATTACCCTATACAATTTATGGAAAGAAAACACCTCTCACTTTCCCTCTAATAGATTTCAACACTCCTACTCCCTCTGTTTTCGTTACGTACGCGAGAAATAGTTACGTGTATGTGTGAGAGAGAGAAAAAGGGAGCGATGTAAAACTGGATAGAGTTATCCCCCTTAACTAATGCAGACCTTTTTACTAGAGGGCGTTATTACAAAAAAATTTCTTTTTCTTCTTCCCATGTTTTTTAAAGTCGTCTGCTTACATTTCCAAACGGAAAGCTGAATCGGTAAATGCACACATTTCTATTACATTAAATAGTGTTTTCCTTTACACAATGGGTACTGAATGTTTGCTTAAATTAAATGAAAAAAGTTACATTTTATTTTCATTTTCTATTTAAAAAACCATTATTAATATGTGGAGAGTGTTTTTTTTTTATTATTCTGTACTTTCAACTTACAATTTCATTTAAAAGATGATATATCAAAATTTGAATTTAACTATAATAAGGATTATGATACCTGTTCAGTGCATAAGTATGACCAACCACTTATAATTCAGTAACTGTAATTTAAAAAAAAATAACAATTATAATAAACAGAACGACTCATAGAAATCTATCTATATTTTTTTTTCATTTTAATATACTTTCATAGAAATGCTTCTGTTATGTAAAAAAAAAACTATTTTCTTTATGCCACAAGTGTCAAGCTCATACATGAATTCCATAGCTAATATAACGTACTGACCCAACGGGTCACGGGTGGTCTAGTATATTATATTTATTGATATAGCCAAATATTACATACCCGCTACATTGAACATAAACTTTATTTCTCTCGCCTGATGAGGAATAGTTGTTTTTTATTCATAAACCAATTTGCCCCGAAACATTAGCATGTTCAGTATAGCAAGTATGTAATATTTCTCTCTCTCTCTCTCTCTCTCGCTCTCTCTCTCTCTCTCTCTCTATATATATATATATATATATATATATATGTGTGTGTGTGTGTGTGTGTGTGTGTGTGTGTGTCCTAGTATTGTGACGATTAATCGGAATCGGGAATAAAAAAAATTGAAACTTTTCTGAATGTCGGAATCGGTATCGGTATCGGAAAATATCGTGCCTATTTTCCGATACCAAAAACGATTCTTTTAATTGTTTTTTTTTTTAATTGGATATTTTTTAATTTTTTATTCAATTTTCACCCCAAACAAGGCACAGTGCCACTTTGAAGTAGGAGACTACTATCGGGGACATAATTTGCGGGGGTATTATGAAGGGAGATGAGTAGAAAGATGTTTGTTCACATTACACTTGAACGTCTACATGTCAGTACAGTTGGGAAAGCAGAATCCCGGAAGGCAGTTCCAAAGATTTGCAGTTCTGGAGAAGAAACTATTGGAGTAAAATACTTTCTTACACCTAGGGATCTCTTCTGTAAAGGGGTAGGATTTAGTTGCTTTTCGGGTTTGTCAGGGGTGGACACGTCGCGGAGGTACAAGTGCTTGCAGTTCGTCAGAGCATTCACCATTAAAGCATTTGTAGAACAGGCAGAGGGATGCAACATTTCGTCGATGGGACAAAGGCTTAAGCCTAGATGACAGTTCAGGACCTATCATTTTGGCGACTCTCTTTTGAACCCTGTCCAGGAGTGAGAGACAAGCAGCAGATGTACCAGCCCAAATGTGACAACAATACTCCATACATGGGCGAATGGTGGCCTTATAGAGGTACAGGATACTTTCAGGCGTAAGTAATTTTCTAGCACGGTAGAAAGAGCTCACCTTCTTTGCAGCAGCATTCGCAATGCTCTCAATGTATATTTTCCAGTTCATACTCCCTGTAAACGTTAGGCTGAGGAGTTTAAAAGAAGTACTTTCAGGCAATGTGTTCTTGGTCATTGCTATTGACTTTGTTTAAAACAAAATCTTTGACTGCTATAAGTAACAATAAAACTTATATAGTTATTGATTTAAAACTATTAGTAAAACAAACATCCATAGATCATTCTTCAGAAGTGTGTTCTTACGTTTGAGAAACTATCTGCACATTTAACGTGTGGTTTACGGCAGTCGAGCAAAATTAATTATACTACAGTTAAATATATAGAGATTTATAAAGAATCACAATCGGAATCGGTAATTGTATAATAATAGGGAATTTAGGATGGAATCAGTAATTGTATCGGAATCGGAAAAATATAGGAATGGTCCCATCACTAATATATACGCATACACTAGACTTTTGAGTCTGTTAAAAACAGACAAACGTTATAGTCTGTTGACGTGAAGACGGGTAAAACGTAAATACCTCCGATAAACCAAACAAGTAACAAAATCCCACCCCTACACAGTAAATATCCCCAGATGCCATAAAACCTTCCATTTCAATAGTTTCTTCACCGGAAATGCTAGACTTTGGAATTCACTTCCTGGTACCTGTTTCCCAAACTGTACTGATATGCAGAAATTGAAGTGTAACGTGAATAGACATCTTGCTGATAAACTCCCTAAATAGTGTCCCTGCAATTATGTCCCAGATAGTAGCCCCCTATATCTAAGTGGCACAATGCCTTGTTTCGGGTGAAAAAGGAATAATTTTATTTTTAAATTTTGAATGGATGCTTTATGCCAAATTTATCGTTGAATATGTTTAAATAAGTCGTCGCTTTTTGTATTAAATACTAATCAATATTTATCCCCGACTGTACATCGAACAAGTACCATAATACTCCTAGGTTTGAAGGAAGTTTTAGGAACACTTTCATGGCGACTTGTTGCGCCTCTCGTATATATATATATATATATATATATATATATATATATATATATATATATATATATATATGTGTGTGTGTGTGTGTGTGTGTGTGTGTGTGTGTCTGTCTGTCTGTGTGTACATGATCAAAATTAGAGACAAAAATTCTATTAAATTGTACAAAAAGTGTATGAAAAGTGTATGAAAACATTCAAAAATTAAACTTAATAATCGTTCTACCTCCACTGCTTTTGATGACTTCAAAATTTCTTTGAGGCATGCTAGAAATAAGGGTTTCCATTAAGGTGCGAGGCATCCTACTCCAGTTTCTGAAGATTGCTACACGAAGTTCATTTTTTTGTTGAATATTGTTTGCCATACCGATAAATCTCTCTTGTCATCCATCTCCAAACATTTTCAATTGGGTTCAAGTTCGGTGAGCATGCAGGATATCCCAAGAGATTGACTCCATTTTCTTGTAGAAAGTTCAAGTTCCGTCTTGCACTGTGGATTGCATCATTATCCTGTTGGAATACCCATCCATGCCCACACAAACGATGACCGTCCATTATCAAAGATGCTTTTTGAAGCACGCTAACATAACCAGCTGCTGTTTGACGACCCTTCACCACCTGGAGCTCCATCATCCCTCTGTAAGAAAAGGCACCTATATCATTACGGACCCTCCACCACTATGACGTGTGGAAAAAATTTTAAGGGGCATGTTTTTGTCATGCCAATGTCACTGGAAATCATCAGGACAATCTAAATTGAATTTTTTTCTCATCAGAAAACAGGACTTTCTTTCACTTCTCAATGTCACAGATTTGGTATTCACGACCAAATCTTAAGAGGTCCACTTTGTGACGTGGAAGCAATCGCGGAATTGGTTTACGCCTTTTATTTGCCATGCCTTTTTGTTGTAAGTGTCGTCTGATGGTCATTGGACGGCAATCAGCATCTGTAACCGCCTTAATTTGACTAGAAGAAAGTTCTGTCATTCATAATAACCCGTCTGATTCTTTTACTCAATGCAGGAGAAATTTTTTGGGGTGAGCTACCAAAGGATTTTGCTTTTCTATAATTCTCAGTGTTTTTTAGACAATTGCAAATAACAGTTTTACTGCGATTTACCTTAGCTGCTATCGCTTGCTATGATAAACCTTGCACATGAAATCCTAGAATTCGAGAGAGCTCAACTTCGGTTAGTTTTCTTGCTTTAGGTATGGTAACACCTTTAAACAGTGATTGCTAATCTCGCACTGAACTAAAAACATTAGAATTACCATAAATCTAACAATTTATACCCCTGGTCTTATAATTTTGACCATGTGTAAAAAGCCTAAATTAATAAAAATGCAAATTTTAAAAATAAAACTGTTGCAATGTGCCATTTTGTTTCCATAACATTTTAGAATCTAAAATTTAGATTGTAGTATTAGTAACCTGTAATCGAAATAATTTAAAATCTATCCTTATAAAAAATTTAAAAAATTTAAAAAAGACGTTGCAGGTGTTTTTGATATAAATGTACATAAGAATACTTTGATAAGTATGTTTTAACTTAAATAGGAATGGTATGATAAAATTGTGAGGTCTACGTTCGCGCCTGAACTCCATAGAATGGAAATAGGCACAAACTTTAATAAAGACTTGTCATATCTATCTGCGTAAGTATACTTTGATAATTATGTTTCAGTTTGAAGAAATATGGTATAATAAAATTATGGGGTGTTCGTCCGCGCCTGACCTCCATAGAATGGAAATATGTCACAAAGTTTAACAAGGTTTTTTAATATAGATTCACAGAATATTGTGATAAGTGTTTCAGTGTGAACAGGTATGGTATAATAAATGATGGAGTTTATCTATTTTATTTTTACTTTCATCATATTTTGCTTTGGTTTTGATAGTCCCAAATTCGAAGCTATCTGTTTACAACCCTTCCTTTTCATAACCTATCATACTTTGATAAATCAGAGTCCATTTTCTGTAGGCTGTTTTTGAACCCAGTCAACGACGGATACTTTTGCCAGTATATATATATAATAATTTTCTTATAGCTTAACATTTTTAAGTTGAAATTTATGTTAGTCACTTATGTGCAAATCATAAGATCTCAATGTTAATTGCAACTGTCTTTCTCGCGATTAACGTTTGCCGTATGGTTTGTTCTTTGCTAATGGATTCAGAGATGGCTTCATGGCCGGGTTTTAATTTCTCGGCCGGCAGTAATCGTGTCACACCCCACTGATGATTCTCGAAAGGATGAAACTCTAGTGTCCGTAGGTATTAAAAAAAATCATAGTAATAATTATATATATATATGTGTGTGTGTGTGTGTGTGTGTGTGTGTGTGTGTGTGTGTGTGTGTGTGTGTGTGAATCGCTCCAGACAAGGCGTGGAGCCGCTTGATGAAAGGAACTAAAAATTATTACTAGTTCAAGGTAAAATTTGGCCAGGGATAAGTATAAGATGGAGCGATTCCAACCCCCAAACACTGCAATTCTTCTTGAATTAAGGGAATTACGAGACTACCGAAGGTAAACAAAACATTGATTTTCTATTTTTCTTTTTTTTTTATCATAAAACCAACTTTGCTCCAATTTCAGAAATATTCCTATTTTTCCCCCTCTTGTGATCATTATTTTTTCGGAAACTTTCTTTCATCCGTCCCCGCAATTATTTCTTTTCTCATCTTTTGTAAATTCTTTTGGCATTTTCGTTACTTTCCTGCCACTTTATTAAGGGCTGGTCCAAAACATCTACTTACCTTACCTCATAAGAAAAGGGAAGGGGAAAAAAGGGGACGATATGATTGAGAGAAGCCCCTCCCTTGGAAAATTGGATAAAAAAACTGCTTCCTTCGTGTTGCTTGCACCTTGTGCTTTATTTCGTTTCGTTATTTTTTTTTATACTTTCCGATCGAGTTTTTGTATGCGTCCGTTTATATCTGATGAGATACCATCCTGTGAGTTAAAAAAAAAAAATAAAAAAACAAAACAATTGCTGGTTGGAAAACAATGTTTATCGTTTTTATAAGATGGAAAAACAAATTCAGAACCATAGATTAACGTATAGACATCTATCGACTTGTGCTGGTGTATGAATGTATGTATCTATCTATCTATCTATCTCTCTCTCTCTCTCTCTCTCTCTCTCTCTCTCTCTCTATATATATATATATATATATATATATATATATATATATATATATATTTAGGATAGATTTAGGGAAGTGATATACAAATTACCATTAGCGGATGAAGCGATGCTCTTTGTGTAAACAAATTGAGCTTACGTATTTCGACAATTTCAAAAAAATGTTAATTCACGGCCCGCATAGCAGCAGCCCTATAGTGCAACGGTTAGAAGCTTTGACTGTCGTTTGGACGATCAGGTTTGAGTTAGTCACTTGTCTAATGAGCTGTGAAACAGCGAAACAGTACTGGATTTGGATGACTATTTATATATATATATATATATATATATATATATATATATATATATATATATATATATATATATATATATAGTAAGTTAGGAAAATATATATGGCAATAAACTACACAAAATATTTCGCGTTTCATTCTCGTGAGAATTCGTCAGGCTTATGCCATTGGAGCATATATATATATATATATTTAACTACACCTAGGTTGAAAATAGGTTAAATTACTAGATATCTACGACTCTCGCTAAAAAAAGCACATAGAATGTGCATATATAAAAACGCGAGACAACCACAACTTTTCACATAAGCCTGAAGAATCTTAGCGTGAATGAAACGCGGAATATTCTCTGTAGCTTAATTGCCATATATATTTTTATAACTTACTATATCTATGTATAACTAGCTGAACCCTGCCACGCGTTGCTGTGGCCCAATTTGTTGAAATGGGGAAAATTCAAAATAAGAGAAAATGCATACTTTTTCTATGTTTAATTTCCCAGTACTTATTGATACACACTATTTTGTTGTTCCATTTAATGAGCTGATATAGAAACATTCTGGTTTACCGAATCTAAAACACACAACATACAATTGTCTATGTGAGAAACAGTCAGTAGATGCAAGCCACACCATTGTAAAGATTGTTCCCGGGCTTTATTGATACTGATTGCAAACGACGATCGAATTAGGAATTACAATCTCCTAAACTGAAATAGCGTATCCGATGGAACTATAGGAATGCGTGGTATGAGGACATCTTCCTCTTTAAAAGGCCCTGTCAAGATTGTTGCTTCTATTATGTTGTTCATTAATTTTTTTTACTGCAAGTCGTGTGCCATTGTAAAGCTTGGGCTGGTTGATATTTTGCAACATGCTAATTGGTACGCCAATTTTCAGTTTCAGTACATGCGGTACTTGGGATTCCTGAGAAATGTAGTAAATTAAAAAATTCCGTTGGATAATTAACCGTGCTTGTTCGTTTATGCCCGTACTATCTGAGTAAGTGACAGCTCCTCCTCACACTGCTTCCGCTCTGCTAGTCCGACGACTTACGTCTGATCTTCTGCGGGGCATTATAACTAGGGCTATTACAAGAGCATATTTTCCCTTTGTTTTGATTCTCAGGTATATATCCATTGATATCTTATATGTTTTTATATAGAGTGATGTGGTTCTCGGTGGAGTAATTGTGTCTAACTGTGTCGGATATATACTCGAGAGTCAACACAATGAAAGGAATATGCTGTTGTCATAGCCCTAATTATAACTAAGACAAAGACAAGCAAAAATAGTCCTTAACATTTGATGTTTACAGTATACGAAAAGGAAAAGGGTGAGAGATTAGTTTTATTTCATTGTGCACGTGACTAAACAGAACAGTGAATTCTTTGCATGTCGCGTTCGATAACTTTCAGAAATTGTCAGGACTTAAACATTGTTTTGTTTCTCAGCTAGTAAAAGTTTGAAAGGAGACGGGATTAGTCTGACGTGCTATTGCAAAACTGCGAAACAACGATGAAAGGGAAGCAACGTGTCGTGTTAAGGAGAGATCAGATTCTGGCAACAAACGACAGTGAAAAAAAAAAGAAACTATTTTTTAATTTATAAAGTATATAAAAAAAGAACGGGGTATTATTATTTTGTACTTTCACAATGTAAGAAACAAAAATATCGTAAAAGTGAATTGAACTGGCAAATACTATTAAATGCATGGGCACAAAAAATCGGTTCCAAATGTACACGTAAAATACGAAAATTAGTAGACAATTTGCGTCAATATATGTGATTTCGTATTGGACGTTCCTATTTTGAAAATAAATAAATAATTGTTATAATTCTTTTTATATCCTTTGCAAATGATTCAAATTTTAGTATGTAATTATGGATGATAACGACTTCAGTTGTAAAAATTTCAGTTTTTCACAGTTGTTATTTCTTACAAATATTAGGGTTTAAAATTTTGTCGCTTAGTTTTGGACGCTACGGTTTATATATATATATATATATATATATATATATATATATAGTCTTTGAAGTTTTTAACATTTGAAACCATACAAAAAATTATTTATTATCATTCGTTAAAAAAAACATCTAGTCAGTAAGTCATTTAATCACCTGCAATCACTGCATCAACTATCAAATTTACTATAATACCAATTTTTTTTATTTTTCAAGGGATCATCAGTTGTTTACCATGAAACACTATATATATATATATATATATATATATATATATATATATATATATTAGTCCTCGCGCGAAAGCGCAGGACACAAAATGCTTTAA
Source organism: Euprymna scolopes (assembly GCF_053919585.1). Taxonomy (NCBI): domain Eukaryota; kingdom Metazoa; phylum Mollusca; class Cephalopoda; order Sepiida; family Sepiolidae; genus Euprymna; species Euprymna scolopes. The sequence goes on from NC_136520.1 coordinate 65,022,833, forward strand.
ATAATAATAATAATAATAATAATAATAATAATAATAATAATAATAATAATAATAATAATAATAATAATAGAATAACAATAACAAAGTTTTTCGCTAGCGAGGACTACTATTGAGCGTAACCAGTTATAGACCCCTTTTGAAATTTTCGTCTCTATTTTTCTCGCTATCTACTGAATATTTTTAATGAAACCTACATGAAATATGTTCCTTATTAAATTGTAAAGATTTTCTATTCTGAAAGAAGTTTTAAAAAATTTAATTTAAAAAAGTTATTTTAAAGTTTTTGTTAAAAAGATTCAGATTTTCACATTATTCAGACATGTATGACAAAGAGAGAGTTGCAAAAAAGAGTTGTGGTATGAGGAGAATTACAAACTGAAACAAAAAGAATATTCAGACCTGTAATAATACAAAGAGGGGGTTGCAAAAATGAGGTGTGGTGTGAGGAGAAATACAATCTGAAATAGAGAGTAGGAGAGTTTTTATAAATACATACAAAACCACATTCAACTTTCTTTTTAAATCCAAATTAATAAATTAAATAAAATATAATCTTAAAAAGATACGATACAAGTTAGAAAAGCATTTAATCCAAGGCATGAAAATTGTTAAACAAAATGTTTTTACTATAGGCTTTAAAAATAAAGGTACAAGATTCAATTTGAAATTTATTTATCTTCAAAGTGCACTTTTATACATTTTACAAAGTAAGGTATTAAATTTTTATACCTTACTTTGTAAAATGTATAAAGGTACACTTTGAAGATAAATAAATTTCAAATTGAATCTTGTACCTTTATTTTTAAAGCCTATAGTAAAAACATTTTGTTTAACAATTTTCATGCCTTGGATGAAATGCTTTTCTAGCTTGTGTATGTATATATATATATATATATATATATATATATATATATATATATATATATATATATATACTACTCTTTCGATTCATCCTTATATGTTATACCTACTTTTAATTGCTTTTTAGCATTGTATCCTGTTTCGTCATTCTCATTTCATTTCTAGATGTCATTAAGCCAGTTTTAAAGTTATAGTGAAGAAGTGTAAATATACCTTGTATCCCCTATTTCCGTATCCCCTACTTCCGTATCACCTATTTCCGTATTCCCTATTTCGGTATTCCCTATTTCCGTATCCCCTATTTCCGTATCCCCTACTTCCGTATCACCTATTTCCGTATCCTCTATTACCGTATTCCCTATTTCCGTATCCCCTATTTCCGTATTCCCTATTTTCGTATTTTCTATTTCTGTGTCCCCTATTTCCGTATCCCCTATTTCCGTATTCCCTATTTCCGTATTCCCTATTTCCGTATCCCCTATTTCCGTATCCTCTATTACCGTATCCCCTATTTCCGTATTCCCTATTTCCGTATTCCCTATTTCCGTATCCCCTATTTCCGTATCCTCTATTACCGTATCCCCTATTTCCGTATTCCCTATTTCCGTATTCCCTATTTCTGTGTCCCCTATTTCCGTATTCCCTATTTCCGTATTCCCTATTTCTGTATCCCCTATTTCCGTATCCTCTATTTCCGTATCACCTATTTACTGTTTCTTTCTCCTCCCTTCTTTCTCCACTTTCTCTTCTATTTTCCCATCTTTTCCTTCTTTCATTATTCGCTTTTCATTAATGCTCCCCATTATTTCATAGTGGCCTATATATATATTTTTAAATATTACCTACATATAAACTACTCTTCCGATTTACCCTTATATGCTGTACCTACTTTTAATTACTTTTTACCATTTTATCCTCTTTCGTCTTTCATTTCGAAATGCCATAAAGCCAGTTTTTTCAATATTTACATTTGATATAATTATGACTTATCTTTTTTGCTGAAAATAAGCATTAAGTTCGAAATACTATGGCCTAAACATATTTTCTCATAATTTCCCCCTATAAACTTTCCTTGTTGTTTTGATGGCATAATAAAGTTATATATAACTTTTATTCCTCATCTTTCATTTAATATTACATATATAATTGATATGTGACAGACTTAATAAAGGTTAACTAATTTGCATATCCTTTAGAAAAAACAAACTTTTATTAATTATTCATTGTTATGTTGGCTTATAGGATGATTGTTTAACTATTACGCCCAATTCTATTTAAGTATATTTTCTTCGTCGCACATTGTGAAGAAATCTATAATATAAAAAGCAAAATGTTTGTTTGTGTTTGTATGTCTGCCAAAATCTTTCGACATATGCGACGGATCCTGACGAGATAGGCATCGTTTGAAGCTCGACGTCTCGGACGACAAATATCGAAAAGTTGGCCAAAAACATTAATTACTTCACTCAGCCGTTTTTTACAAGGAGGGTCGTTATTTTTGTCGACATTTTTCGCAAGATTGACTACTCTTAATTTCGACGCTAGCGACTTCTGATTGCGTGATGAACGCATCAGCTAAGACGTTAGATACTTTATCACCTTCTTTACCTCCTTCGCGGTACGGGTTCGAGCCTGCCTGTCTACTATGACTTTCTTTTTAACAGCTCTCTCCACCCAAACTGCATACCGTTGTTTTGACACCACCCCCAAGCTACTAACACATTTTATCACCTCTCTTCCCACCCCGATCCTGTTACTTTTGTTCTCATTTCATATCTAAATGTTATTAAGCCAGTTTTTTTTTTTTTATTTGCATTTTTATATTTCTGGTCTTTCTCTTCTTCTGGTAAGAAGCATTTAGCTTCAAAACGCAATGGCATAAAGAGGTTTTTCTTAATTTTCCCTCTAACTTTTCCTCATTGTTCTGATGATGTAATAAATTTATATATAACTTTTATTCTATCATCTTTCATCTATATATTAATACGATAGCGTGTGTGTGTGTGGTTTTTTTGTGTGTCACGCTTACATCTTTCTTGTCATAAATAATTTTACCAAGGATTCTTCATGAGTTCTGGTTTCAGTTTCGACTATATCTGATGGCACTTTAATCATTAATATTTTAATAAATAATTTTATCAAGTATTCTTCATAAGTTTTGGTTTCGGTTTCGATTATGGTTGAAGGAACTCAAGTTATATATATATAAGTTTTTATTTCGGTTTCAAGTTATATATATAAGTTTATATTTCGGTTTCGATTCAAGTTAATGGACCCATATGGATAATTTTTTTTTTACTTCTGAAAATCTAACTTTATAACATACAAAGATCGATAGAACAATAAATCTATAATAATATATACGAAATCTGCAAGAATTAAAATATCATATTTAAGCGTACTTTACGACCGGGCTTTTCCGGGCGTTCATGCAAGCTTAGATAAATACCTTTGCAGTTTTAACAACTAAAAAAAAACTACAGGAATATCAGAGCGTCTCCATTTACACTGAACATCTACAGAATGCCAACACCAATTCATATTACATATGAATGAGCCCCTGTGGAATTTCCACAGGTCCCGCTAGTTTAATATTATTTATTTTCTTCATGATGACATTATAACGTCTCGGCATACGAATTTAAACCATTAAAGTAGTACTAACGGACGAGTTCTTACAATTTATTAGAAAGGCTAGGACAACAGCATATTTTTTTCATTGTTTTGACTCTCGCGTGTGTATCCGTTGATATCTTATATGCTGTTATATAGAGTGATGTGGTTCTCGGTTGATTAACTGTGTCTAACTGTGTCGGATATATACTCGAGAGCCAAAACAATGATGAGAATATTCTGTTGTCATAGCCCTATTTATTAGTAGCTGTATGGATTGAATAGTCTACATGGTTTGACGAAGGAAATAATATATATTTTTTACTCTTTTCACGATAAACGAGGCATGTTGCTACTTGGAACGTAATAGGCTACTATTTATGATAGTGTCTAACAGAGATAAGTGGGGAGTTGAGCAATAACACATCTGTTCCCATTACATTTAACCTCCTGCAGTCGAATACAGTCAGAGCATCAAGAAACAAGGTTGTATATATAACTTCTATCAGTTTGGGGAAATTAACTACAAGAGTAGAAGATTTTCCGGTATATCGGGACCCCCATATTAAAGAGGTTGAGTTTTGTTGCTTGTCGATGCCGAGGGGGCACAAGCACTACGAGTTCATCAGATAGAATTTCACTAAATTATTTGTAAAACAGGCAACATTGCGGTAATCAAGAAAGAAATTGAGACTTGTTCGATACTGCGGAACCTATTAGATTTGAGATTCGTTTTGGGACACTTTCTAAGTGTAAGAGACTAGTGGAAGATGCACCAGTCCAGATGTGGCAACAATACTCCATGCATGCGCGAATTGTGGCTTTTGAAATATATAAGATACTCCTTGGTGTGAGCAATTTTCGAGCGCGTTAAAGGGGGCCCATCTTCTTTGCAGCATGCTTAGCAATGTCCTCAACGTACTTGTTCGAATTCAATGTGACTGAATTTTTAGACCTGGAATTTGAGAGATGGGCTCTCAGTTGCAACAAAATCGCGACGGACCGATTAACAGACAGCGCCTCTCAAATATTTGCTTGGTCCCATCAAAAACCTAAAACAAGGCATAAAAATTAGTAAAAGGAATATGGGCGTAGTTAACAACGGTAAACGTACCTCTAGCAAAAGAAGAAAAAAGTGAACCAGCAAAATGTTAAAAAATAAGGGTGAGCAAAAATGCGTGCAATAGTCAGTTTAAGTATAATATGAAAAAAATGTTTTTTTAAATAGTTGGAAATAATAAAAAGGCCATTCTTGAATCCAAGAGAAAGAAAACAAAGAAACAACGCCTCCATTTTACGAGACTGAACGTAAACAGTGGAGAAAAATTGTCACAGTTGCACATGCGCGCTGATATAGGTTTGACGAATGTCGATTTCTTTCGCGAGTCAAAAATATGCAAAACGTTAACGAAGCGGTAAACATTGAAGGACACGCACATAATCTTACGAGGATAAAATCAAATTGTTATCTATCTCTATATCTATCTTGCTTCTTTGGTTTGTAATATCAACATCAGTGTACTCGTTTATGTTTATGTTATTTATTTATTTTTTGTTCCCCCGACAAAAGGATGATGGACCTGGTAATTCACCTTGTCCGATCGTCCGTTCGTTCGTCTGTCCGCACTTTTCTCAATAACTACGCCTTGGAATTTTTTGAAATTTTGCACAAACATTACACATGATATGAGTAAAAAAGTAACAGAACGGATTTTCCGGGAAAACTATAGGGATGCCTTTCAGGTTAAAATGGCTAAAATTGACACTTTTGTGCTTATTTAAAAAAAAATTGATGCCTTGGATTTTATAAAACTTTCTGGAAAGTTGTAACTAACTGATTTCTATATAATTTTGTTTGTGTATACTTTGCAATAACTCTTCGGTGTACCCCAGGGTCTCTTTTAAGGCTAATAAGAGCACTCCATTTTTGGAACTATTTTACCATATTTGTCCCAAATTTTCTGTGTATTTAGCAGTTTTGCATGGTGCTGCTGAACTCAATTTTAAATATGTTAAGGCAGTACTCATGCACTTATTGATCCGTGCTGAAATAATAATGTTATTATTTAAAAAAAAAACATTCTTAACATAGGGAGGGGGTGTTTTTAACCCATTCTCTACTTTAACTTTACAATTGAATAAAAAAAAGCATATCATAAAACTTTAATTAAACTTTTAAATACGATTTAAAAAATAGCGCGGATCAGTAAGTGCATTAGCACCGTTAAGGCACTGAGGACTTTTTAGGCTAAATGGGATGGGGTGGACGTAGTTATTTCTTTTCTTTTTTTTTTCTTCCTTTTGTGCATGGTGCAGAACTCAAATTTACATATATTTAGGCCTAAAACTGCACTGTTTGTTCATTTTCACCAGGATTTGACGTCACCCGGGAAATTTTGCGGCTAAACGGCGAGGGTGGGGGACAAATGCTGAACTTAGTCATTTTTTTATGCCTCGTTCACTGTGCACTCATGGGGGGCCATGCATGCTTCACTTGTTTATACTGCTATTTTAGGGTCACTAATTATCAAAGCTAGTAGATACTCGGGGATTTAATACAATAAGATTATCAGCCAGAAGATGAGAAACACTATGGAAGTACTAACCAGCATCCTTAGTGACACTGATTTCAACTAGGTTTGTTATCCTCTCTCTCTCTCTCTCTCGTTACGTATCACTCTATCGGGTTTTACAGATGTGTTCTCTAAGTATGTAGCTGTAAGGATTGTATAGTCTTTCCTTTTTATTCGTCGTGTAATTTTTTTGAAAGTATTTTTTCACGTGACCGGTGACTCATGTGATTACTGAAATGATTAAGATGTTCATAAAATTCACGTTTCTTTTCATGTCGTACATAATGGTATGAACTACGCTTGGTAAAGCATTTATGAGGCGTTTAGAGCAATAATGAGTTGCTATCTGATTTGAAGGTTGACCAAGTTGTATTCAGTAAAATAAAAAAAAAGACAGATTTGATTTAAAATTCCAAACAGAGGATATGAGTTTGCATTTTTAACATAAACACTACCTTATTCTCTTCTCTTGAAACAAAAACAAAAATGCTTGATTTCACCATGGAATTTTCTTCTTCTTCTTCTTCTTCTTCTTCTTCTATTACTACTACTACTACTACTACTACTACTACTACTTTATCTTCATTGTATACTTTTCTACTACTAATACTATTACTAGTTTATCTTCATTGTATATTTCTTCCTTTTTCCTCTTCTATTTATACTACTGCTTCGTCGTCATTGTATACTTCTTCCTCTTCTACTGCTCCTCCTCCTCTTCTTATTACTACTACTACTACTACTAATACTACTACCAGTACTTAATTTTTATTGTATATATCTTTTTCCTTCTGCGACTACTACTACTACTACTATTACTACTACCACTACTACTCCTTCATCTTCATTGTATACTTCTACCTTCTACTACTACTAGGCGTACTACTACTACTTTAGCTTCACTGTATACTTCTTCTTTCTTATCTTTCTACGACTATTATTACTCCTCCTCCTCCTACTACTACTACTACAACTTCATCTTTATTGTATACTTCTTCATTCTGCTTCTTCTTTTTCTGCTACTACTACTGCTACTACTTCATTTTCGTTGTATACTTTTTCTTCTTTATTCTACTACTACTACTACTACGACTACTACTACTACGACTACTACTACTACTACTACTACGTAATTTTCATTGTATACTAGTTTCTTCATTCAATTGAAAATCGTTCGTATATTTTCACCTTATTCCTTATGCGTCATAGCCTCCCTCTTTCTTTTATGAATTCGTCACTTTCCCAAGCCACCTTGTCCCGATCGAAATAAGAGATGCGTGATTTAATCATGGAACTGGTTTCCACAAAACAAGATAAATTTCATGATATATTGTAATAGTGTTATAAAATGGCCGGTCGCCATGATTAGCAAATAATAATAGTGTGGAAAGAGACTTATCTCCGATATTTTGGATGAGTTTTTTTAGCGTGTAACTTCCGATTATGGGGGAAAAACAAAAAAAAGAAAAACAAGATGGCGACCGTGCTTAATTTTATGTTGGTGAGTCTCGCGAAGTAATGTGAAATCTCGTTACTCGTATGCAAACAAGATGGTGCCGGTGTAAATAAAAGATCTGTTTTCAGAGAAGATACGAGATTATTTTAAAGTCGTGACTTTGGATCGTGAGTACGGACAGTTGTATGGCGTGACAACTGCAAAGGCCAAAACATTGGTAGCAGTCTATAAGTCATGTGTTTTAGAGGCAGGAAATCCTTGCGAGATGCTGGCGCCATTACTTTAGAATCTACACGCAATTTCGAATGGAAATCTTTAGCATGTTTTTGTTCGGTCAGCCATGACCGGTTAGAGATTTTAATACGAAAGTAATGCCTCCTTTTTATCGATCCATTTTTTAGCGTATTTGTAAAATGAAATCAGTCATCTAATAAGAGATCACAAAAAATGAATAAATAATTAATTAACGCTCGTTTTTCAAAGGAATATGCAAATTAATTAATCTTCATGTAGTCGCTCGCTCATCCATGACTGAGTATATTCAGAATTTTGTTTTTATAATTTTTAAATATAAAAAAGTAGGCTTCTAATATAAATGTCGGTGCGAGTAAAAACACAACTTATATACATGCATATATATATATATATATATATATATATATATATATATATATATATATATGATGATTGCTGCATCTTTCCAGATGATCGCCGTCACATTGAGTTCTCCCAATCTTGTCATCCATGCCATCTCAGATAACTTTGCACTCCCGCCGCAGATTTGCACATCTTGAAGCAGATGTGACATACAAATTGAGCAATTTCCATCGAGTTGACTTCCTCTGGAGGCTGAAGACTATTCCTATGAACAATCACAGGTCTTCTAAGACCAGCAGTAGACTCTTGACTGTCGTACAGACGGTCGGGTTTCAACCCTGGCTGGGTAGTTGCCTGTCTAGCCGCACTGATGAGCTGTGAAACAGCGAAACAGTACTGTATGTGGATGACTCTCTCTCTCTCTCTCTCTCTCTCTATATATATATATATATATATATATATGAGACAGAGAGAGAGAGAGAGAGAGAGAGAGAGAGAGAGAGAGAGAAAGGGGAGGGGATAAAAATACTTCCATGCGCGAAAACGTTTTTATCTTAAATTCTACTCAATTATGTGGAATGTCGAAACTATGCATAAATATATTTCAGCGTAACAGTGAAATCTAATATAGCAACTCATCTAAAAAGAAACCATAGAAATGATGAAGAAGTAATTAATGAACGCTCGTTTTTCAACGGAATATGCAAATTAGTTAACACTCATGTTGTCTGAGTATTTATTTTTGCGGACAGTTATCCTTGTCTTTATTGCTGTTGTTTCACCACGTGACGGGATAGAAATGCTGAGTCTTGTAACTGCATCCCCAGTAATTGCTGCCTTCTAGACTTGTTGTCCCACCACGTTTTGGCCAACGTATTTTCTGCCCTTCTTGTGAAGAAGGTCAGAAGATACGGTCGAAATGAGGTGAAACAAAAACTATGAAGATTGAGATAATTGACCACAAAAGTAAATGCTCACGTTATGAAGCCTCATCGCTAGGGATTAAAAAAAAATAATAATATACAACTTCATGTAGTCGTTCGCATATCCATGACTGAGTATATGAAAAAGTTTGGTTTAATAATTTTAAATAGAAAAAGTAGGCTTTTAATATCAATGTCAGAGCGAGCAAAAAAACTGAACTTTATAGGTAGATAGATTGATAGTTATATATATATATATATATATATATATATATATATATATATATATATGTATGTGTGTGTGTGTGTGTGTGTGTGTGTGTGTGTGTGTGTGTGTGTGCCAATATTTCGCCGGCTTTTATCAGCCATACTTTGAAGAAATATAAAGCGAGTCATTTATAATGCGAGCACATATGTAGATTGATTATAAGGACTCAAAACATTTTCATATGCGCCCAGATAGGAAGGGTGGAGAGTAGGGGGTGTTAAAAGAAAATGAAAACGAAAGAAAGAAAGACGACAAAGGGTTAACTTATTGACGTGTTGCATCTTTCCTTTTTACTGCCATTTCACCCCCAAACACAGAGCCACTTAGTCGTGAGGGGCTACTTTGAGATCAAATTTGCAGGGAAACTATTTACGGAATTGGGTAGCGAGCTACCTGTCTACATTACACAGTACAGTCAGAGAGGCAAGAGCCCGGGAGCGGATGCTAGAGTGAAGCAGTCCGAGGGGAAAAGCTATTCGAGTAGAAAGCTTGACGGCATCTAGATCTCTACAGTGTAAAAGTTAAATTTTGCTGCTCGTCAGGTTTGTCGAGGGTATTGTCGTACTAGTGCTTTGAGTTCCTCAGAACACTTGCAATTGGAATACTTATAAAGCAGGCACAAGGATGCGACGTTTCTGGGATGGGACAGAGGTTGGAGTTTAGTTGATAGTTCAGGGTCTATTAGATTTGAGACTCTCTCTCTCTCTCTCTCTCTCTCTTTTTTTTTTTTTTTTTTTGATTCACTTATTTTAAAACAATTTCCTGACTAATTTCTTTTTTACCATGTCACATCGACGTAGTAATGGAGGGGGATCCCTATTTAGCTTATTTAGATGACAGAAGAACTTTATTTAAGTACAATACTTAATAGTAACAGCCATGGTAAGGTGCAAAAAAAAATAAAAAAAAGTGCCACCTGTTTTGAAGAAGATATTAATAGAAATCTAAATAGTACCACTAAGAAAATAATAGCCCTATTTTTTTTAATGAATATCGCTCCAGACAAGACATGAAGCCACCTGATGTAAAGAGTTAATTAAACTACTTCAAGACTAAAAACTTGCCAACGTCTTAAATAGGTAGATTCTGGCTAAAGGATAGAATAAAGAAAGAAAGAGGTACGAGGCTGTCTGATGTAAACCCAGGTTTTCCATTCTACTCCCCTAAGAGATAAAAGTTGACAGGTTGCGAGGGAGGGCAGTAGAGAGAGAGAGAGAGAGAGAGAGAGAGAGAGAGAGAGAGAGAGAGAGAGAGAACAAAGAAAGACAGAGATAAACAAACAGACAAAGAGAGGAGATATCAGGATGGATAAATGTTAGAACGATTAATCAAAATCGAAATCGTGGATCGAAAAAATCGGAATCTATTTAGGTAATGGGATCAGAAAAAAACATTGTTCCTATTTTTGATGCCAAAAACGGTTATTTTAATTGTTTATTCTTGTTTTGCTTTCATTTCAAACTTGATTTGCCATTGTTGGACGTGCCCCTGTTATATCCAAGAACGTAATTTTGATTTTATATGCTGAGCCTTTCTGCTTGCGCGGTAATAAAACTTCTCGACTGCACTTGTGATCTTAGACTGTATAAGGTGGTAACTTTCGTCAAAATCACCTGTTCCTTCGTTCATCAGATTTTCTCGATTATCGATACCTATCGAAGACATTCTGATACAAATCCTATCTAAGAACACTGCCAGACAAATAAAGTACAATTGTGAGGATTTAAAAACAAATCGACCCAACAGTTTAAAAGTCCATACAAACGCACACACACACACACACACACACACACACACACACACACACACACACACACACACACACACACACATTTCCTTATATATATAGTACAGATACTACACTTGTTACGGTAATCCGAAAACTAAAAGAAAGTAAATGAAATGAAAAAAAAAATCTGTGTCTATGTTTAATGCCAAAAATAAAATATTTAAAAATTCCTAAAGAATCTGAATCGGTCGTTGCATCGGAAGCTGGAATATAGAACAGAATCGGTTATTGTGTCGGTGTCGGGAAAAGTATTGAAACCGTTCTCTCACAAAGATAACTGTTCTGTTATGTCATTACTAGGGCTTCCGTGAGACGAACGGTTTTTTTTTTCTGTCAATCCACAAGGATCAAAGAATATCGCGTATTTTGTTACACAACAACATGTTTCCACATCTATTTCATCAACTGTGGCATACATACATTATATTCGACTTCTAAAAGAAAACACGTGCCATATTGTTTAAATTTTGACCCATTTTAAAATAGCTACAAACCATTTAAGCAAAATCATAGAAAAATGTTTCAATATAATCTCTAGTAAAAAAAATCGAATTTATAATGAGAGTTAATATTATAACAACGCAGACACGCGTATGCACATGTATGTGAAATGACGTCGCTGCTAGGGAAAAATAAAACATTAAAAAGGAGATCACGTCAGAGACGGTGTGAAATGGAACACATGCATCAATTCTGTTGGCAAGATAGCTGGGAAAATGGTCGTACTAATGTACCGCTCCAGTAGTTATCTTACTGCCGATGCTATTCTCTATCTATAGAAGAGCCAAGTACGTCCTACAATCGAATATTGTTGCTACATGGGTAGTAGATGCTCGGCGTTTCCTATATTGCCTTGACAGAGTTCAAAATCAGCTTCGAAATCTAGTAGGCGATGCCCTCTTCTGTTTCCATGCCACTCTTTCCCACAGTAAAGACGTTGCAAGCTTGTTCTCTGCTCTATCGTTATTTTCATGGCAAGTGCTCGTCTGAGCTCCAAACTATGTTTACCCCTTTGCCAAACTTTCACAAAAAAAACACTTAACTAGCTACAACCACTATCAACAATTTTCCCCACTCTCTGTCTGTGCCTAATTCTAAACACAGATTCCATGAGCGAAGTTTATTTCTTAGAACTTCCCACATGTAAAACAATTTTCCATTTGCCTGCTTCCCAACCTATTACAATAGAGAAACTTTCAAGTCCAATGTAAACAAGTTCTTATTGAGCTGTATCCTAAATGATCCAAATTCTACATAATCTACACAATTAACGACTACTGAACTACCATCTTACATTCATTAATTCTTATCTTCGAGTGGCCTTCGGGACTTGCTAAGTGGTTGCTACTTTGTAAAAAAATAACTTAAGATCACGCGAGAGGCGTGGATGAAGCCCAGAAAGACGATCACAAGAGAATGACGAAATAAATGTCATTGCTGCAAAAAAAAAAAAAGAAAAAAAAGGGAGTTGAAGTTATTTTATATTCTTTGTCTCCTTTGCGACTAGGATTACAACGTGTTGGTTTCTGGACTATGTTACTATACGAGATGTCTTTAATAAGTGTTCATACTTTTTTCGTATGGCCACTTTTATTGATAGTATACACATGCAACTATAGTCCCCTTCGAAGTAATCTCCTCTGGCTGCAATGCGCTTCTTGTACCGTTCCAACAACCTCTGGAGGGCTCCATGGAAATCCTCTTATGTGAGTGTGTCAATGACCATCGACAGAGTCTCTTTCATCTGCTCAATTGCCTCATAACGACAGCCTCTAAGGTATGCCTTGAACTTAGGGAATAACCAAAAGTCACAGGGAACAACGTCTGAAGTATAGAAAGAGTGATGAACTGTCTTGATGTCCATCTTGGTCAAATAGTCCGTGATCTTCTCTAGGACAAATATATCGCGCAAATATTCCGCATCTTCAGTTCTTCGCGAATAATTGTGTGTACAGTTTCCACACTGTCATTAAACTGTGCGCTTATAGTCTCTATAGATACACGGTGTTCCTTATCCATGAAATTCTTTATTTGGCTTATCAGCTCTGACCTTTTTACCGCTCCCATACCTTTCCTCATCCCTCACAGACTCCTTGCCTTTATTAAATGTCTTATGACACCCGAAAACTGATGCTCAATTCATGCAAGATGGTCCAAAAGCAGTCTGAAGCATTCCATACGTTTCTGTTGCATTTTTTCTCAACTTTAAAACAGAATGTTATTGTATATCACGTCCAGATTGCATTTTTGAAATTCACTAGCTGTGACAATCAGGTTTTAGTAGGGTGTATTCAAATTCCTGCTGTAGCTGTTCATTTGAACCTGGAATTATAAAAATTAGTCAGTCATCCCGTAAGATGTATAGCAATAACATACTTAATTTTCAAGACTCTACGATAATTTTAAATGTAGAAACAATATATATATATATATATATATATATATATATATATATATCTTATACCTCAAATTTTAAGTCTAAATAAAGAAAATACGTTGAGTATATAGGTTGGGAAGTGCCCACATACAGATTCTCATGTTTATGTTTATATATATATATATATATATATATATATATATATATATATATATATTATATATATATATTATATATATAAACATAAACATGAGAATGTGTATGTGGGCACTTCCTAACCTATATACTCAACGTATTTTCTTTATTTAGACTTAAAATTTGAGGTATAAGATATTCAACCATGTGGGAACATTTTGATCAGTTCATCCGAAAAACACGGGCTGCTAAGAGGTCAAAATTGAAAAGTTTGTTGGTCGAATTATAATTTGTTGAACGATTTTACAAATGTGCACGCGTGAATGGTTTTCATGGCAGATTCATTATGTTAAAAATAAGTAGGTTTGAAAACACTTTTAAAATGTTTTGTCAAGCTGGCCTAAAGGTTTTTTGACTTGACTCACTTTGTTTAGGTTTTGGTTTCGATCTCAGCTCAAGTATTTTTTACTTACAAAAGATTCAACGATAGATTTAACAACCACATAGCATCTTTAAAATACTAGTAGTTAATAATAAGAGGAAAATAAACTCATCAGCAAATTGGATAAAGGAATTAAGAAAGAATAAAATACAATACAAATTTAACTGGTCGATACTAAGAATTGCTATTAAATACTCTCCAAATATGTTTGGCCGTTGCAAACTTTGCAATCTGGAATCATGTCATATATTAATATCTAAAGAAAGTCTTCTTAACAGACGACAGGAAGTAATTCAAAACTGTTTACATAGATCTAAGTATATCTTGCCTCGACTAAAACCTGATTATAATCATGGGTTACGTTAAAACAAATTAAACTATCAAAGCTTCGACTTTTTTTTCTTTATAAACATATTAAGTAAGACATAAAATGAGCAAATAAGATAAAATAAACCAAATAAATAAACCAAATATAAGAATATAATGATAGCAAATATTAACACTAGTTATAATCAGATATATATTTAGAATAGATTAGCAAAGAAAATATCATAAAATATTTAACATAGTGTAGTATTTAATTTAAAACAGGCAACCAAGAGCCAATGATTGCATTTTCTTATTATATGTAAATATTAAATAAATGAAATATTAAATTAACAGAAGGTAGAGAAGTCATGGAATTTGAAATATTCTCACAACTGGCTTATTTGCAATATTTGTTGCAAATAAAATGTTGAGTGAAATGCCTCTTTAAGATCTTTCTTCACCTATTTATTCTTAATGTAATAGTTAATTAATTAGTTAAGGGAATACTAGTTTCCCTCTCATCTGTTGTTTCTCATCCAAAATAAACACTGAAAACTTTTAATCGTCCCTTAGTTTCTGTTACTGAAAACGTTACACCTGCTGTGATTTTAACGAGTTATTTGACACATGTGTGTGTGTGTGTTTTTTTTTCTGTGTACATTTTCCTACGAAAGAACTCTGTCAATTTTAAGCATAGAGACTCGAAATTTGATATACAGGGTACCGACATTTGGCAAAATCTTTGTAATCCATTGTCGGCCAAAAATTTGGATTTTGAAGAGTCAAAGTTCAACGATTTGACCTTTGAATACTCTACCAAACTCCTCCGCCAATTTGTGGTCTAAACAATAGAAATCTTAGATATTGGTTTCTTAGACATGGATCTAACTTAATAATTTGATTCAAGCCCAAACCAAAAAAGTTTTAGGGGTCATAATAGGGGTGAAAGTTTTAAAAAAATTGACCGCTATTTTTTTTATTTTGCTCAACATACTCCCCCAAACACCCGGGCAACGCCGGGCTGAAATGCTAGTTATAAATACAATAAAAAGTGAATGGGAGAATGTAAGAATATTAGATGTTAAAATGTAGAATTAAATTCTCGAATGTTAATTAAATTAGTTGAAATAAGAAAGTATGTTATGATTGGTGCGTTGACCCAAACAAATGAAACAAATGTGCTAATAAAAATTGATATAAAAACATTTGTTATAATCAGATATATCTACGGATTAAATTTGAACAAGAATTAGGGTAGTATGATTTTTTTTTAATAAATAAAACAATAATACTTTTATTTTGTAACCAAAGGTTAAATATATAAAACTATCATATTAACATACGGGATTGAGTTTGTGGAGTCCGTTAGTCAAATTGCAACATTTAAACATGTAAAATATGTTTATAATCAAATTTTACATTTAAAAAAAATTATTGAAAAACTGCTAAATGTTAAAATGTTTTTTTTTTTTGTCTAGGGCAATGAACGCCGTTTCCCCACTCCCGACACACCCCCACCCCTAAAACTGGGCACTTGAGAGTGCTTGAGTACCATATATGTCTGAGCAATTAGATTGGGTTGACCTTCCTCTGATGGGTTGAGGGTACCGGATCGACAGTTACTGGCTGCTGTTTCCGACTGGTAGTACAGGCGCCCTAACTCTTTGGTAGCGCTTAGAGCGGCTGCTCTATCAACAATTGTATAATATTGATATGTCTGTAGTGCCATGTCGCGCATGGAAAGGGACACTGCACTCATCCTCGGTGGGCTTTCCTGAGGCCACAGTCCTAGTTATGGAGAGTCAGCTGATAGTCTACTTGTGATGCATGTGTGATACTCTGCATAACCTCCTGTTCAGCTCCCCCTTACCTAACTGAAACTCGTTAAAAAATATGATGACAATACAATCTAAAAATAAGCTTAAACCATGCGTAGGGTCAAACAAATCAAACTTGGACTTATAATGTTTTGTATGACTCCAATGATTTCGGCGATCGTTTTTATAACCACAGTTATGACAATCAACCAATCAGAAGCTTTAAAAGTTATTATGATAACAATCATGACAATCAACCAATCAGAAGCTTTAAAGGTTATTATAAAACATATCGACTTTTGGATTCAATTCAGTTCACTGTAAACCTGTCTCGAAAACGACTGTATCGTGACTGCATTGATTCTTCGCCGTCATTTTTGTTACTAAGAATCACTTAACACTCGAGATCGTGACTGGATTGATTCTTCGCCGCCATCTTTGATTTACTGTCGCCATCTTTGTTCAGCATCATATCTCAGCACTTAACAGTAAGAACATTTATGTTATAATAATAACATTAATAATCTTAAATTAATAAAAGCAAAATAAGAATTAGATCATTAAATATTATTTTAAATACTTATTGAATTAATCAAAATAATATATTACTTTAGAATTAGTGCACATTTAAACGCAAATACAAATGTAATTCGGATTTATCAAAGTTAAATAAATAATTATACTAAATAATCTATGTAGTATGGGAAATGCTTGATTGAAGAATATTAGAATATAACAATAACTGTATAAAAGTTAATTTTAAAAGTAAAACTTTCAAAATAATTAAAATAAATGATACATTAGTAAAATAGATAAAAATAGTTGTAATTAAGTTAATAAAATTCAATATTGACATGATAAGGTTATACATATATAATCGCTCAATTTGAAATAAAAATTATTTTTTTATTAATGAATATAATTAAAATAAAATTTTTTGTAAAATTGAAAGAAATATACAAATTAATTAATGAATATATGATAGATTGAAGTAAAATATTTATCGATAATAATCACAATTAAATGATATTAATACTAAAAATGGCGTAAAAGATATCAAATAATTTTATTATTACTTTCGAATTCATGGATAAATTGTACATAACTTAAGTATGTCATCCAATTCCAATATATAAAAATACAATAAAAAATAATAAAAATTGGATATATTTGAATTCAATAAATTAGAGTAGATCAATTATAATAACTGAATGATAATTAATAGACATACCAGCTAATCGTTCATTTTAATATTATAATTTAACTTAGATTATTTATAAATAAAACTCATAAATATAAATTATCTTATACTGAAATGTTTTAATGTTAATATTTAATTTAAATACATAATATAATTCAATTTATTGTACACATTGGTATTATATATACTGTGTTAATCACTTTATTGTAATTAATTAAATAAAATGTAATAAGTAACTGTCAAGGTTACTAATATACAACAGCTGAAATAAAAATAACAAGTATTTTTTTATTAATAGATAAGTTTAAAATAAAAAAATATTTAAAAAATTCAACAAAATATACAAATTAATTAATGAATATTTGATAAATTGGAGTAAAATATTTGTCAATAATAACCACAATTAAATGATATAATAACCAAAAAATAAATATAAAATAAATATATAAATGAACAACGTATATCAAATAAATTTATTATTACTTTAGAATAAACGGATAAAATTTTAAATAAATTAAATATGTGATCTAATTCTAATATATTAGAATACAATTAAAGATAATAAAAATTGGGATATATTTGAATTCAGTAAATTAGATGAATTATAATAATGGAAAGATAACTAACAAACACACCAGCTAATCGTTCATTTAAATATTATAATACAACTTAGATCATGTATAAATATAGATTATTTTATGCTAAAATGTTTTCAATGTTAATATTTAATTTTAATAAATAATTCAATTTATAGTACAAAGTGAATAAATAAATAGATAATATATTATAAATAACCCAATAAAACTAGACAAGTATATTATAATAAAAAATCGTTTTATATAACAAGGTTTTGATAAAGGGAAACAACTCATTTAAAATTAAAAGTGAAATATCGATCTTCATTCAAATGAATTACGATAAAATATTACAAATTGAAAATTTTATAGTAAATAATGTAATAAATTGAATTAAATTAAAATAGTAATGGAACTGTATTATATATGAGTATAAAATTGAGATAAATAAACAATTACTATAACCAGAAACAGAATATATATCTATTTCTATTTTACCCATAGTTGGTACCCTAACAGATACTACTATACCGGATCAGAGTGGACCTGGGAGCAATGGCAATGGCAATTAAAGGGTGGCTCCACACTCCCCAAGCACGCATGCTGGAGCGTCACCATCGGATATAGATATGTGTGTATATATATATGTGTGTGTGTGTATATATATATATGTATATATATGTATATATATATAATACAGGGTGGTCAAAAAGTCAGGTAACATGTTAAAGGTAGAAAAAACAATATGATCCATTATAATCTCTATTCGTTTAATATTATTTGTTTAAATATTTGAGTGTAATATATAAACTACCCCTCCTGATTTCTGGCTTTGGGGCTATGTAAAGGATAGCGTTTATGGCAAGAAGCCTGATACAATAGCGTCTTTAAAGTTATTTATTGAAGAGGAGATTGCTCGGATATCAGCTGACATGATTACACGTGTTACACAATCAGGGGTTAATCGCTTCCAGCGATTGATAGAGAGAAATGGACGACAATTAACAAAATAAACATATTTCATGTTTGTTTCATTTTATATTTCAATGTATGGTACTTAAATATACGTGTATTGCTAATATCGTTTTTCTTTATAATGTTACCTGACTTTTTGACCACCCTGTATATATATATATATATATATATATATATATATATATATATATATATATATATATATATATATATATATATATATATATCATAATTTTAAAATTCAACTGTATTCTTTGTCTTGCATGCAATAAAATTTCTGCATTCAAAATTTAACTTTTTCAAATCACAAATTTTAAATTCCTTAATTATGATTTATTTGCTCTATCTAGTATATTGAGTAATTTTATTTAGCTGAGATAGTCTTATATAAAATATTACATCCAATAATATTTTGTAAGACCGATAACCATTGGATTTGCACACCAGTAGATTTATTGTATTTCACTATTCTGAATTATATATATATATATATATGTGTGTGTGTGTGTGTGTGTGTGTGTGTGTGTGTGTGTGTGTGTGTACACGCTATATCTACGTGGTATCATATTAACACGGGATTACACAGATTACACATACGCATCCTTGTTCGTTGTCAATCAATATGTGTTGTGCGTGCAATTATCCTTACGTTTTCGTTTTCGTCCTATGATCGTGATAGCAAATGCAATCGATCTTTCATCCATATTGACCTTGGCGAAGTCTTTGAAGATGACCACCACTTCAAGTAAACAACTTCTCATTCGATTTTGTTCGGAGAATGATTCCCCAACTCACCACAAAAATAGAGAACGGACAGATACTACGATGTTCTTAAATGCTGATGCAAGGAACTTTCTGAACCAAGAGTGTCGTCTAAAATTCTTCACCAAATTGGAGGAACCGTACTGTTAGTCCGCCATATTCTAATGTTCACGTCTTTTTTTTCTGAACAAATAAAATTCTAAAAGAAATTTAAGACAAGTAAGCAGTTAAAAAGAATATATTTTTAAAGCAAGTACACGAGTTATAATCGATTGCTTCTTCATTTCTTATAGTAACACTTTTTTTTTTTTTACACGGTGGTCACCACTTATCAAGGTCCGGAAGCCACTCAGGGATAAGGGTTATTGCAAGTACAGTACGTTAGTGTGGAGATTTAATGAAGTGTTTGAGGGCGGTTCATTAGGAATTTGGTAACGTTGGACTTGAAGACATCCAAGTTGTAGTCAGTTAGGAAGCAGACAGACAGACAGAACAGAGTTCCACAGGCGTGCAGTTCTAAGAAAGAAGCTTTGTTCGTGGAATCCACGTTTTGATTTAGGCACAGATAAAGAGTGAGGGAAATTTTTCACAGTGGATTCAGTTTGACGAGTGTTTTTCGTGAAAGATTGGCGAGGGGGGACCAGAGATTGGAGTTCAGACGAGCACCTGCCATGGAAATAACGATAAAGCAAGGATAGGCTCGCAACGTCTCTTCTGTGGGAGAGAGGTTGCAGGGTAGAGAGTTGCACTGTTGCTTTATTTCTTACTAATAATTCGTCCGGCATAGCCCTTTCCTAAAATACACTTAAATA
The DNA here is from genome assembly GCF_053919585.1 of Euprymna scolopes. Taxonomy (NCBI): domain Eukaryota; kingdom Metazoa; phylum Mollusca; class Cephalopoda; order Sepiida; family Sepiolidae; genus Euprymna; species Euprymna scolopes. Next base: position 65,043,318 of record NC_136520.1, read on the forward strand.
TGATATTTTGATTAATGCAGATTTCGTATTTTTTATTATATCATATTACACCCAATAAATAGTGATGATTTAAAAAGAAAAAAAATGACTCGTGCGCCACCATCGAGATTCGAAACCAAAACGTTTAGCTTACGATTTACTTTTTCACTTTTTCGTTAATACCTGAGTTATGAAGATATGTTTGCTGCAAGGGTAAGAATTAAAAACATGATGCAATAGCTATTACGTTGCGCATGCATATTCGTAATGCCGTAGTTCGACCTTCGCTTGGCAAATTCCATTTTTTAATTTTCACACTTTTGCGCCATTTTTCGCAAGCTAAAACCCAAATATAAAGTTTCGCAAGGGTTCGAATACCATATTTATATATAGTTTCATGTCTGTAGACCAAAGACTCTTGAAGGAGTTCGCTAGGAAAATTTTTTAAACAAATATATATACAGTATAACTCCTATAATTTGAACATCCACTACGTTCAAATTAGAAGATGCTGTTCAAGCTTCGTGATAAAAAATGTGCTGCAGTTAACTTTAATTTTCTAAGAATTAAGAAATAGTAAATGAAATCAAGGGTGACGGGGCGAAGTCGTTAAGAGTACAGGGCTGCTGACTTTGGTGTTCCAAGTTTCAATTCAATTCGGTCCACGGACACACTTTCACTTAAGATGTTGATAATCTTCTTACACTCTCTCTATGAAAAATTATATATATATATATATATATATATATATATATATATATATATATATATATAGTCATCCACATACAGTACTGTTTTGCTGTATCACAGCTCATCAGTGCGGCTAGACAGGCAACTACCTTTTTTTACATGGTAGTCACCACTGATCAAGGCCCAGAAGCCACTCGAGGATAACGGCCATTGCGTGTACAGTAATCAATGGGATAATATCGTAGTAATCATTAGTAATGGAGATTGGATAAAGTCTCTTACAGAAGGGGCGGATTATCGGGAGTAAATACGACAGTCAAGGCTCCTAACCATTACGCTAGGAGGAACAATTTCATTACGATAGAACGCATCGCAGCAAATAGCAATAGTCTCATCGATAGGCACGTTAGTAAATAAACTAGAGGTATCAAATGAGAAAAATAAAGAATTGTTTTCATTGGGAGTATTATCTCTAATGATTTTGGAGAAAATAAACGAATCTGAAACACAGAAATTAGAATAGAGTGCAGGGACAGGTTAAAGTAGCCCAGTGAGCCATTAGGCAAGGGCATGTTGAGCAGAGCTAACATTGGATAAATCTATCGTAGTGAACTTATTCCTCCTTCTTTACCGGAAAAGTATTTTATCGAATTCCTTTCTCTCTGCACTAAGTCCGTCGAGTTTAATTTCGATAACGTGATGTACCAGCAAATAGATGGGGTCTCCATGGGCAACCCCTTAGTTCCCATCCTTGTCGACATTTTCGTTGGGTTTTACGAATTAAAACTTTTCGATTCACCACATAGCACCCCTGCTTTTTGTTTTCGTTATGTGGATGATACGTTTGCAGCTTTTCCTTCTCAGAACCTGGCTTTAGATTTCTTCAAACGTCTTAACGCCTTACATAACGCTTTATCTTTTACTATAGAGCTTGAAAAGGACAACTATCTTCCGTTTCTCGACGTGTTGATTGAAAGGCCCAGAGGAGTTTTTTTCACTTCTATATATAGAAAAACTACCTTTACAGGTCTATATACTAAATGGTATTCTTTCACTCCTAAAACTACTAAGTTAACGTTAATTTATACGTTGGTACATAGGGCCTTGGTTATTTGTTCCCGCTGAAGTAGTAACTATAAAAGAGAGGATAAACATATACATAAGCATACTTGTATAAAAAGATTTTATTTTACTTGGTATTGACCGTTCATACACGACAGCGTAATAACTTACCAGAGAGCTTAACCCAAGAAAGAGGTCACAGGAATATTACTTAATTACTTATTAATAAAGTTGGTATATAGGAGCAGACAATACTCAATTTCAAAATTCTTATTAGGTGAATGAATATATTTAACAATGTTATGGAAAACTATCTACGATTGAACTCTCGTACGCACCTAATAAATACGGCTATCAGTTTGGGGCAAAAAGAGAGCCACAAGTGAATGGCTCGCCAATTGCAGTTCCGATCGTGACAGAAACTGAGCCATTTCAATGGCCTTTTAGCAGTCAGACTGAAGCAAATGTCCTGGGTAGTCTGTTTCGCACCTGACTACAACTTTGATGTCTTCAAGTCCAACATAAACAAATTCCTGATAAACAGCCCTCTTAAGTAAGACATTTTATCAAATCTCCATTACTAACGATTATTACGATATTGTCCCATTGATTACTGTACACGCAATAACCCTTATCCCCGAGTGGCCTCCGGGTCTTGATAAGTGATGATTACCATGCAAAAAAAAAAGCCCTAGGAGATCCACCCTCCCAGGTCTTGCCTCCCGGCTTTCATGGGTAGCAAGCATATCGTTTGTTGTCTTAAGCGCCCTAACGGGGGTCTGTCGAAGAAGCTACCCAGACTTATTTTTGCAGGACCAGAGTGGTCGTCCTTTAGGAGCGTTGGTTCATTGATCTCACCTTCCGCATAATGAGAAAAGTAAATACCGAGAGCTACAAGTGCGTGATTGAGATAGAATTTCTCTATCTCAATCACACTCGTTATCCGGGTTACTTATTTACTACACTATTCAAGTAGATATTCGCGTTTGTGTTATTCTTTCATTAAACATTGACCATACAATTTTTTTTCATTACGCTAACATGGCAACGTATGTAATAGCAGCGATAGTTCACGTATGCAAATAACCAAGCCGTGGCACGAGTTGATGTCACAGTGAAGGAATAGAAGGAAAAGAAAAGCGAACAGAGATTTCGGAGCCACGTGAGCAGCGAGAGCGACTTGGAAGCACGTGTGAGTGCGAGAGGAAGCTTTAAATCAAAACAGCCAAACAAAAAAAAAATGGTCGGACGACCGCGTACCGTGAGGGGGGAGAGCTGCAAACATAGCAGCGGAAAAATAAGCAGAGATTTAAAAACCACCGTGGCGGGACAGCGAGTACAAGTCACGTGCCGATGAGAAAAGCTTTTGAAAAAGCACGCATGGCCCTGACTTGAGCAGACGCGTTTACCCGGGAGTAGAAAAAGCATGTGTTCGGTACGGCAGAGTTTTTTTTTTTTTTTGACCACATGACGAGCAAATAGACTTTTAAAACCAAGATGCAGGCGTAGTTCAGAAAGTACCGTTAATAAATGCCTTGTGATCCTTTGCGACTGGTTTCTGTGTAAAACGTGTTGCGTCCTAGTGAAAATGTGACGACCCCATTATAAACGATTGAACAAAATATTTACAAAATTGACATGTCAGTGTCAAGTAAATAACTTATTAATCTGTTGTATTTTTTATAGAGATGACATGTTTCCAACACATGATACGGTCATTCCAAATGCCGTCTTGTAAGGGGGGGGGGTATCCAGGGTGAAGGTCTACTCGTCGCGCCCAACTCCGATGCAAATTTGTTGTGAGGCGAGATATGAAGGCGATCCACATCAACATTAGGCCTTGGGACGACCACTCAAAAACGGAAAGGAATCTTGCAACAATATTTTAAAGTAGGGAAAGAGAAGCTGATGGACGTTGCTGCATAGAAGCGCGTACGCAAAAAGGAGAATAGTTGAGATAAACATATTCTGTGACCTTTGCAACAGCGTTTGCCGCTCCGGCATTAATCTCTTCCGCCACAAGCAGTTCTACTCCAGCCAAACAGACAGAGTACAAAATATACTTCGTAGCTTAGTGTGGGATGCTCTTTTCTCTTCCCTGCAACCTCTTTCCGACAGAAGAGACGTTGCGAGCCTGTTTTCACGTTATTTCGAGTGCTCGTCTGAGCTCCAATTTATGCCCCCCTTCGCCAATATTTCACGAAAAACACCCGTCTAGCTGAAACCACCGTCAAAAATTTCCCCCCACTCTTTATCTGTGCCAAAACAAAAAACGTAGATTCCATGAACAAAGTTTCTTTCTTAGAAGTGCACGCCTGTGGAACTCTGTACGGTTGCCTGTTTCCCACCAGACTACAACTTGGTTGTCTTCAAGTCCAACATAAACAAATTCTTGATGAACCGCCCCCTTAAGTAACCCGATTACTACGATATTAACCACTTGATTCCTGTACACTCAATAACGCTTATTCTCGAGTTGCCTCCGGGCCTTGATAAGTGATAACTCCTATGTAAAAAAAAAGACAAGCAGAACAATTACGTCAAAGATGCTCTATCCATGGTCCAATCAGATCAAATGCGAACTACTACTACTACTACTACTATTAAATTATGGAAATGTATAATGCGCCTATTTAACCTTTGGTTGTTTTCGAATTATTAAATGTGTTCGATCTCCTTTGATCTTAGCCTTTAATATTTACATTATATACAAAGAAAAAAAAAACACTTAGATTTTGTGTTGTTTAACCAATATATTGTTTCATGTACTTATTTCTACATACAAAATAGATAAACTCAGTTTTTATGGCAACATTATAGGTAAAAGAACATCACGTGCCTGGTGTTGTCAGATGCCCCAACACCACCAGAAAAATTACACCAAACAATTATAGGAAGAGTTGGGTTCGGAAGAAAGATCTAAGCATTATGATCGGCTCCTTTGATAGCCAACATCGGGGTTCTGTTCGGCATCTTGAAAATTTTGGTCTTTTTTAAAATCTAATTTATAAGACACACTATGTTTGTCTGTCTCCAGATTTTCAAACTGTATCTCAGCGCCAGGGGTCTCAAATGATTGGATTTTTTATGAAGCGTTCTTTTATGGGTCTTTAGCCAGTTAAAATGGGTTTTAAAGGGTCAAAAAATGTGTACAAATTTGAAAAAAAACCGTTATTCATTTTGCACATTCATCTCAGTTTTTTTAATCAGTTAAAATGCGTGTCACGTTCGTACAGTGGTAACGTCACCAGCTTTGGATACAGTTTTGCTTTCGGTTTCGATTCTAGTTGATGGCCCTCAAATACCTTTTTTTTTAGTTTTGAAATCATTATAATAATATATACGCAATCTGGACAACTTAAAATATCATATTTAAGCGTATTTTACGACCAGGAGAAGCCGGCCGTCCCGCTCTTCGCTAGTTTTAAATCTTAAATGGAATACATACATCAAATCCGTTGCCAAGGCCGCTGGAAAAATGGTTCGATCCTTCTATCGATCCAGTAGATATCTTACTGCTGATGTAATTCTCTATCTATATAAGAGCCAGGTACGTCCAAGGATGGAGTACTGTTGCTACATCTGGGCAGGAGCTGCTAGAAAGGACTCATTCTGCCTTGATAGAGTTCAAAATAGACTTCGTAGCCTCGTAAGCGATGTATTTTTCTCTTCCCTGCAACCTCTTTCTCACAGAACAGATGTTGCGAGTTTATCTCTGCTTTATCGTTATTTTCATGGCAAGTGCTTAACCGAGCTTCAATCTATGCCCCCCGCCCTCGCCAAACTTTCACAAGAAACACTCGTCTGGCTGAAAACACTATCAATAATTCCCCCACTTTTTATCTGTGCCTAAACCTAAACGTAGATTCCATGAACAAAGCTTCTTTCTTAGAACTGCACGCCTGTGGAATTGTATTCCGTTTTCCGGCTTTCCAGCTGACTACAATATGATTGTCTTCAAGTACAACGTAAACAAGTTCTTGATGAGCCGTTCCACAAACAGTAAAGTCTGACATATCATTTAAACTGTAAGTTCTTCAGTATGACGCATGCGCATTCTATTTCTGTTTAAAGAACAATTGAAAACGCAACTTTTTTTTATTTTAAAATTTAATTCAAGCGATTAGAGAAAAATAGTTTTATAAAATCAACAGTAAATTCTCTACAGTGCAATATAGACTTCAATGTATTGTGGATGAAATCGTTGCGGGAAAGCATGTTAACCTATTGCACCGCTATGGGTCCTCAACTAGAGTAGGCAATCAATCTATTTGATTGAAAAATGCACAGCTGCACCGATTCGATGACAAAAAAATGATCGATTTCATCGATTTCAAAGACAATAAAAAATATAGGAATGTGTAACATTCCTTAGCCATAATTTTGCTGACATTCCTAAAATATATATATAATAAATAACAACTATATATATATATATATATATATATATATATATATATATATATATATATATATATATACAATTGAAACCTTAATTTACTTGATTCCTCCAGCCTTGACAGACGTGTTTTAAACATTCTCTCCAGTGCTTTTTTCTTTTAATGATTTGGAATGCATTCCATTTGCGCTTTATTGCAAGGAACTCTGCCTTTTGGATCATTTTGGACTATTTGGAATTTACCCATTGGATTGGAAATTTTAAATTCGACCGTTTTGGATTTTACCATTCTTGGATTTTTTACCCTTCACCGGACTATCCATTCATGTGAAATCTTTTTATCATTTTTCTTTTACCTCCTATTCCCCTTACCTCACCCTTTTTTTTAACCAAGTAAGATCTGTGACTTACTTGTAGTTTCATTAAATACTTTTATATGCAACATCCGATCCTGCATTTTGCTAATTCCTGCCCTCTGATGAGAAGGAGAGTATTTCTTCGAAACTCCGCAGATTAAGGACTATCCACTTATCTTGTGCTTCCTATTTTAAATATGTTTTTAACTCTTTTTCAAGATGTCTTTTAACATGTTTTATTAATCATTTATTCATATATATATATATATATATATATATATATATATATATATATATATATATATATATATATATATATAGGCTAGAATCATAAGATCAATCTGGACGGATATTACGACATTTAAAAATAAATGTTTAAATTTCAACGATATTTTTCGCGGTGGAGGTTACCCGTGGGGTTAGGTCCTTGCTAATGCAGTCAGAGATGACGTTGGGGCCGGGTTCGAATCTCCCGAGAAGCAGTAATCGTGTCACGCTGCAATGATGATTCCCGAAAGGATGAAAGAGTACTGTTTGTAGGTATTAAAAAAGAAGTTATATATATACTAGCAATGGGTGCCAGCCGTCGCTCGAGTGTTTTGAGGTGTATGCTGAGAAAAAAAATAAATAAATAAAAGAAAACGGTCAATTTTTTTTTAAATATGACCCCTATTATGATCCCTTCACATTTATTGTTAAGGACTCAAATCAAGTTATTAAGTTAGAACCATCTCCAAGGAACCTATATGTAAAATTTCACGTGTTTCGACCCAAAAGTGTAGGAGGAGTTTGGTAGAGTTCTCAAAGGTTAAATCGTTGAACTTTGACCCCTTAATCGCCAAATTTCTGTCCGAAAACCAATCACATCGATTTTCTCAAATCTCAGTACCATGTATATCAAATTTCGAGTCTATAGACTGAAAATTGACAGTTATTGCGTAGGGAAATCTACACACAGAGACACACAGATACACAGACAGACAGATACACAGACATGTTCACTTTTATAGATATACTAGCATGGGTGCGCGGCGTTGCCCGAGTATTTGAAGATGTATGTTGAGCCAAAAAAAAAAAGAAAAAAAAAGCGGTCAATTTTTATAATATTGACCCCTATTATGACCCCTTCACATTTATTGTTTTGGCTCAAATCAAGTTACTTTGTTAGATCCATGTCCAAAAAATCTATATCTAAAATTTCAAGTGTGTAGACTCAAAATTGTCGGAGGAGTTTGGTAGAGTTCTCAAAGGTCAAATCGTTGAACTTTGACCCCTTAACAGCGAAATTTCTGGCCTAAAACCAATCACATAGATTTTCCCAAATCTCAGTACCCAGTATATCAAATTTCGAGTCTGTAGACCTACAGAGTTATTGCGAAGGAAAATGTACACAGACACACAGACAGACACACAGACAGACACACACACACACACACAGACTCGTTCACTTTTATAGATATACTAGCATTTCAGCCCGGCGTTGCTCGGGTGTTTGGATGTGTTTGTTGAGCAAAAATAAAAAAAAGCGATAGTAGGAAGTGAGGCTCGAACCCGTACCGCAAAGGAGGGAAAGAACAGGGTAAAACCTAACGTTTATTCTGTTACGACCACCGCCAAACCGGAATCGACATTTTTTAAAATTAAGGCTAGACAATCTAAAGGAGAGGATACCTTTAAAAAAATATCGGCGAAAAAAGTGACCCCCCCCTATTGAAAAGTGTCTAGTTGAAGGGGAAGATATTAATGTTTTTGGCTAATTTTTGATATTTGTCGGATGAAACCTCGAACTTTAAAACGATACTGATCTTGGTAAAATCCGTCGCCTCTATTTAAAGTTTAAGGCAGACATGCAAACAGACATACATATATACATTTATATATTGGTAACTAAATATTTTCGACCCAAACTGATGAAATAGCTTGTCCTATCTCTGAATACCCTATATGTAAAATTTCAAATATTTAGACCGGAAATTGTCTGAGTAATTTGGAAAAGACCGCAGAGGTCAATAGTTTTTTAAACTTAAAATTAAAAAATTTTTTAACTTAAAATTTATTGTTTTGGACTCAAATCAAGTTATTAAGTTAGATCCATGTCCAAGGAACCTATATCTAAAATTTCAAGTGCGTAGACCCAACATTGTTGGAGGAGTTTGGTAGAGTTCTCAAAGGTCAAATCGTTGTACTATGACCCCTTAATCGCCAAATTTCTGGCCAAAAACCGATCACATCGATTTTCCCAAATCTCAGTAACCTGTATATCAAATTTCGAGTCTTTAAACTAAAAATTGACAGTTATTGCGTAGTGAAATGTACACAGACACACAGATACACAGACACGTTCACTTTTACATATATATATATATATATATATATATATACAGAGAGAGAGAGAGAGAGAGAGAGAGAGAGAGAGAGAGAGAGAGTTTATAGATGTGTTTGGCTATGTACAAAGGAAATATAGATTTTTTAAAGAAGATGCAAAATGCACAAAACATAAAAGTCGGCAAAACCCATGTCACCAAAATACGCGCAGACCGTTAAAAGCACTAAACTATCCGTTTCGCTCTCCATTTCCCCGTCTTTTAGATGCACACACACACACACACACACACACACACACACACACACACACACACACACACACACACACACACATACATATATATACGTATGTATATGTGAGTTTCTCTCTTTAATGTGTTTGTGTATATAAGTGTGTGTTAGTGTGTCTGTATCTGCCTATGTGTCTGTAATCGTGTAACTAATTTTACCTTAAAAGTATTAATGGCGTCGTTTCTCGGCGGAGCTTGTTTACTGTCTACTGGAGAATAGGGAACTTAATAAAGGAAATGAAGGAAAACGTAAACACACACATATATATACATATACATATATATATATATATTTATATATGTATGTATATGTATATATGTATATATATATATGTGTGTGTATATATATATGTACATATATATGTATATATATGTATATATGTATATATATATGTATATATATGTATATATATGTATATATATATGCATGTGTGTATATATATATGCATATATATATGTAGATATATGTATATATATGTATATATATATATATATGCATGTGTTTATATATATATATATATATATATATATATATATATATATATATGTCCGTGTATATATGTGTGTGTGGGTATGTAGAGAAGGGAGAAAAGATAGTGAAAATACCGAAAGAGTAAAGAGATAAACATATTCATTAGTTGATATAACGAAATTTTAACCGAACAGGCAAAAAAAGAGACGATTAAACTATATTTTTGTATAATATATATATATATATATATATATATATATATATATATATATATATATATATATATATATATACATTGTGATTGTGCAATATATAGGTGCTGAATGCTTTTTTAATATGTTATGTATACATATATATGTATATATATATATATATATATGTATATATATGTATTTATAATATATGTATACTTATGTATGCATTTGTGTTTATATATATATATATATATGTGTGTGTGTGTATACCTATGTATGCATTTGTGTTTATATATATATATATATATATATATATATATATATATATATATATATAAAGTAAAAGATAATCCATACAAAGCTATAGAAGCCAGAAACTGGCATGGAAAATAACAGAACAAGGAGTCCGCCCAACAAATTACGTAAAGGTAAAAAAAATATCACAAAGTATACTGAAAAATTTTAAATATAATAAAAAAAAACGTATTTAAAGGAATATGGAAATGGCAGCGAACAAAGAACGTAAAGAGTTTTCATAAAAGCAATATTAAAAATAGTATAAAAAAAAATATTACAAAAGTTTCTCGACAAAGAAAGAAGACAAGAACGCGTATTCAAAAAATGCGCTCGCTCAATCAGCGCGTTTATCGTTGAAGATACCATTTTAAAATGCAAATTACGTCTAAGAGACCTACGTGCGCACAGATCATCGTCCTTAATATGTTTGAATGCATCCAACAGATGCAGCCACTCAATCTAAAACTTTAACGCCGTGAATGCGTGACGGACCAAATGACAGGCTGTCTGAAACGAGTGTGACTGATCCACCCACAGATTGGGACATTTAAGAAGATGGCCGGGCACATCTAAGAGAAGTTACGTCTGGTTGGCATTCGAAGTGAACGCGGATAATGCTTTTTAAAATCTAACCACGAACGACGGACAGCGATGCTATGGCGCGTCTACAAAGGTTCTTTTTTTTGGTTCCCGTTTTCCAATAATCAAAATGAAAAAAATAAATATATATATGTACATGAGGGTCTTCAATTGTGAATTGAGTCTCGGATTAGATTATTATTTCAACATCAACAATGAGTCTTCGGCCACTTTCGGATAACTCAGATATATGCACGTACCAATATAAGCAAAAGTATATATATATATATATATATATATATATATATATATATATATATATATATATATATATATGTCTGTAGAAATAGATTTTCTTATAATATATATCAACCCTTATTTAAGAAGCTCAGTGTAATTGTAGAGCAAATATAGTGAATAAATGACAAAAACTGTATTCCAAAATTCATGATGTTGACCATCTTATAATTTATTCCTTTAATTCAGTAGACATTTAAAATTATTAACAGTATCTGCTTAGTAGCACAAAAGCAATCACTAATTGTTATATCAATATATATATATATATATATATATATATATATATATATATATATATATATATATATACTAGCAGGCCGCTCGGTGGTTCCCGGTCGTAAAATACGCATAAATATTATATTTTAATTCATATAAAAATTGAGACATGTGCATGCGAGTATTAAAAAAAATTACTCGAGCTAAAATGGAAACTAAAACCTAAAGATAGTGTGTCAAGTACGATAACCATTAGGCCAGCTTTAGGAAGTGTTTTGAAACGCACTTATTGTTAATATATTAAATCTGCCATGTGAGCAATTCACGCATGCGCATTCATGAAACAGTTGACAAATAGATCAAAATCCGATTACCCCACATACCAATTTTCTTTTAATTTCGGCTCCTTAGACACACTTTTTTTCAGATAAAATCCGATTAAAAACTTAATCACATATCTAAATACTCTATATATAAAATTTCATGTCTGTAGATAAAAAATCCGTTGAGTATATAGTTTCAAAATTGTCCTCACACACACATTCTCACTTTTTACACACACACACACACACACACACACACACACACACACACACACACACACACACACACACATACATATATTAAATTATATAAAATGGACGTCTTTGTCTATTAATTCTATTTTTTTATCGTCCCTTCTTCAAAAAAACAAAACATTATCTATGTATACAAATTGTTGAAAACCTATACGATTAATCTATGCCTAACAATGAATCCAGAAAAATTGGGTAGTCCTCGGACTTACAACGAAGATAGCAATTACATCAGCCAGTGCCTGCTAGAACGTAAGACCGTTATTAAGAAGTTAGAAAACTTCAATAACAGTAATAGAAAAAAAATAAAAGCGACTATTTGTTTAAGGAAATATGCTAAAAGAAAAAAATCTGCCCATATATATATATATATATATATATATATATATATATATATATATATATATATATATATATATATAACTACTTCATTTACTCATATAAATTTAATATACGAAAGTATAGACTTATGCGTAAACTTTAAGTATTTACTTCAAAAGTGCTCAATACGTAGGTAGAGCTAGTTAGTAATTTATAAAATATATATGGTAAGCTACACTGAATATTCTGCGTTTCATCCACTGTAGGATTCGTAAGGCTTATGCGCGAATTTTGTGGATGCTTCTTGTTTTTATATATGTTTAGGATTACTAGTTAGCCAATCAGCTTTCTAGTATCCACCGCGCCACCTCCTATCAGCCAATGGGCATGCATTTTATCGAACAAAGGATCTGTTTTAGAACTATATATATATATATATATATATATATATATATATATATATATATATATATATATATAGCGTGTCAGGATGAGATGAAAAGAATCAAACAAATGCTCGAACGCGGATATGAGAGCTAAAAGTACAAACATTTATTTCAAAACTATATGTACATATTTTAAAGGCGTTTCCACACAATGAAACCACTGGTACGCATTTGAAATATATATATATATATATATATATATATATATATATATATATATATATATAAAGAGAATGTTTTGAAGGAAGAGAATATATATATATATGTATATATATATGTATATACATATATATGTATACGCATATATATATATATATATATTTAATCTTTTTAGTTTGTTCAAGCTGGGAATGGTGCATCCTACCGGGTATCAAACATTTACTCGCTAACTCAGATATTCCACTTGAATGATCTCTTTAAGCTTATGCAAATATGCATATGCATATGTAAGTATATGCATAAGGATTTATATGGATATGTTCATGAATGTATATACACACACACACATATATATATGTATTATTTTTTATATATATATATATATATATATGTGTGTGTGTGTGTGTGTGTGTAAATTGACATTTATATATGCACTGATATATATATATAAGTTAAGTTAAATTGAGCCTGGTCATTACTAAAATGGAGATTATTTGAGAATTCCAGGCATTGTATGTTCTCTCCGCTTGTCTCGGCAGTGTTTACAGTCAATCTTTGGCTTCTCCTGTCCACTGTCCTCAAGCAGTGCTGATTCACGAGATTTGGAGCCTTGCTTGCCTCATAATTCCATGCTAGGAGTTTCTAATTTCTTTTTAGATTGAACGGAGGCATCGATATATATATATCAATAGACTTGTACATATATATATATATATATATATATATATATATATATATATATATATATAAATATATATATATAAATATATATATATTTCTCTACCCTGCAACCCCTCTCCCACAGAAGAGACGTTGCGAACCTATCCTTGTTTTATCGTTATTTTCATGGCAGGTGCTCGTCTGAACTCCAATCCCTGGTCCCCCCCTCACCAATCTTTCACGAAAAACACCCGTCTAGCTGAATCCACCGTGAAAAATTTCCCCCACTCTATATCTGTGCCTAAATCAAAACGCGGATTCCATGAACAAAGCTTCTTTCTTAGAACTGCACGCCTGTGGAACTCTGTTCCGTCTGCCTGCTTCCCTCCGGACTACAACTTGGATGTCCTCAAGTTTAATGTTAACAAATTCCTAATGAACCGCCCCCTTAAGTAAAGACTTCATCAAATCTCCACACTAACGTAATGTACTTGCAATAACCCTTGTCCCTGAGTGGCTTCCGGGCCTTGATAAGTGGTGATCACTGTGTAAATATATATATATATATGTTTACTCATGTAAGCATATATATATATATATATATATATATATATATATATATATATATTTGTGTTTGTAATATTCTATGTATACAAATGTTAATATTGTTTTCCATTTCATTTCGGCAGAATAATATATATATACGTTGGCGTGTTATTGCTTGACAAATTATAAAAAGATATTCGCTTTATATGTTCCTCTATTTGATTTGGTGAATTTATTTACCTAGATCGAATGAGTCATGTTAGAAGTAAATAAACATACCTGGCTTGTTGTTTCTTTTCGAACAATTTTCTCGATACTTATACAAATATTTCGACGGATAGACACGGATGTAAATATCTATATGATAAGCTTGAACCGCTATGTGTATATTTGCATTCGTTTATGTGTGTCTGCAAGTGTATGTTTATGCGTATGTATGTATTTGCGTACATCTGTTATGTAGGGGGATTTAGCTGTGATCACGGCGTAGTATCCGTGTTATGTTGTGACAGGCAATGCGAAAGGTGTGAACGATTATTATTATTATGTATTTGTTGACTGTTATGTAGAGAAAGATATACAGAGAGAATGTTTTGAAGGAAATAAATGTTTATCTAAAGAAATTATGTTCAAAATCTAACGGAAGAATTTTTACAGATTTAGGAATAAAATATTACAGGAAATTTATGTAACAAAGTAGATGTTGGAATTCAATAGTATAAACAATAAACAATGGAATTGACCTGGCAACAAAGGAAAAGTAGTTTTTATACTGATATTATAGAGATACAAGGTAGGTGTCCAGAACGAGGAACCCCCGCGCAAGAGACGATATAAGAACTAAAAGAAGATACAGCGTTGTTAATCCCTAAGGGAAACATCTGTGAAAATAAGAAGAAAACATAAACGAAGAAAATCAATAAGTGAAGCATACATGGTCTCCCGTGAGTACACAGTGAACGAAGCATAAAGAAATTCAGCATTTGCTCTTTCCCCCATATTTAGCCCCAAAAGTGCACAAGGGACGTCAAATCCTGGGGAAAAGTAACAAACAGTACAGTTTTAGGCCGTAACATGTGTAAATTTGAGTACTGCAACATGCAAAAAAAAAAAGAAATGATTAAGTCTATCATTTGTCCCCCCATTTAATCCCAAAAGTCTTCAAGGCCTTTGCATATGTAAATTTGAGTTCAGCACCATGCAAAACTGCTAAATAGACATACACAGAAAATTTGGGGCAAATATGATAAAATAGTCCCCCAAAATGGAGTGTTTTATTAGCCCTAAAAGAGCCCCTGGGGCACAGTCAAGAGTTACCGCAAAGTATAGACAAACAAAATTATATAGAAATCAGTTAGTAGTTACAATTTTCATAAACCTTTATAAAAATCCAAGGCATCGATTTTTTTAAATAGCAGAAAAATATCAATTTTAGCCATTTTAACTCGAAAGGCACCCGGGGGGGGCAAGAGTTTTCCCGGGAAATCGGTTCTGTTACTTTTTTACTCATATCATGCTTAATGTTTGTGCAAAATTTCAAAAAATTCCAAGGCCTAGTTATTGAGAAAATTGCGGACAGATGAACGAACGGACGGACAAGGGTGAATTTATAGGTTCACCCTTCTTTTGTCCGGGTACCAAAAAGAAGTTGTTATTGCTTCACGGGGAAATGTTTTCTTGCAGTGTCCAAGAGACGAAGGGAGCCACAACGGTCATTGTGTGTTTATCATGTTTGTTGAACCCGTTCCGAATCAATGATTGTTACCTTGTTCACGTTACGTGAACTCTGTTTGTATATGTATAAACACGCCCACACACACAACGAATATGTATGAACAATAGACGATGCACGAGCATCGGTTTCATACACACGTATATTTATATAGACTAGACGTGCCTGAACGAACGTATATACATCTCGTTATATACAATCCCACAATGCGATATCGATAGGAAGAAACACTCCACCAACAATAAAATTTGAAACAAATCTAGAAAAGTCTCGTCTGGCTACGACCATTGTAAATATATTTCTTTCTTCGTGTACAAAAACCTAAATAGAACTTTCATAGACAAATTTCTTTCATAAAATTACCTTCCTGTGGAATTCTTTACAGTGGAGTTGCTTCACAGACGACTACAACATGGCCGTTTTCAAGTGTAACAGAGCGCGTATAGGCGTATGAGAAAATCAGCAGCAGTCGAAGGATAGCTGGTTAACGAAAATATTAGCAAAATCTCGTTAAAAGAAACAAATGAGTCATAAGACTAGAAAAAGTTTTAACCAATAGAAAGTTATTTGGGCAGTTGGCGCAAAAATCTATCAAACGAACAAAAAGAGATATTATTGTTGTTAAGTGTCGAGACATTATGTTGAACAGAGATGGCGATGAAGAAGCAGTGTAGTACGATCCTGAGTGTAATTTCCAGTAACAAAGATGGTCGGCGAAGAAGCAGTGTAGTTCAGATCAGATCCTGAGTGTAATTGCTAGTAGCAAAGATGGCAGCGAACTGATTGAATCCAAAATTCTACAATTCTTATAGTAACTTTAGAAGCTTTTCATTGGTTGCTCACCATAACTTGTTGCTATACTAACGATCGTGAAAATCATTGGTCTCATACCCACCATCACTCCTGTTGGGGGATGTGTCTCTTAGCGGCTTCAGCTGCAGGGGACAGGGTAGTAGTACACATCAAGGATCCATTCTTGATACTCAGCCCAACAAGTGAGGATCCGAGAACCGGCTCAGCACCTGTCGGACAGAGGTGCACTGCCTGGGTAATACCCACGAGGTCCACCCTCCCAGGTCTCGCAACCGGGCTTTCTGGTGGGGCAAGTTTATTGCTTGTCGCCTTAGACGCACCGACCGAGGAATGGCGACAGGGTTACTCAGGCAATTTTTGCAATTGCAGGAGTACGCCACCTTTAGGGGAGCCTGTTTAGATCCCCACTTTCTCGGCCTTGTGCCAAATTTTGGTGATGTGGGCACCCAATCAAATAACTACCCCTATCAGGAGTAAAAAAAAAAGATTTAAAACACACCCTTTTTTGATATAATGGAAAAATCGTTTCCGATTCAATTTTGGTTTGACTTGAGAAAAGGAAAGAAAAATAAATAAATAAAAATAAAAGTAAACAAATAAATGAACAAATAAAAATAAACCAATAAAATAATTGTTTTTTTTTCTGTTTTTTTTTTTTGAAGAGGGCATTTGTCTTTATTCTGATTGGTCAAAAAGAATTATTAATATATTGGTATAATATGTGCAAAAAGAAGCCATGTTTTTTTGTAAATCACATTAAGTTTTTTGTTTTTTTTTGATACATATAAAAATAAACACTTTTCAAGTATACATATAAACATACAAATGGAATCCTATTCAAATACATATGTTATGACTAATAAGATGGATAGAGGGAATCTGGGGTTGATGTAAGAAAATAAAAAAAGTAATTGTTTGTTTTATTGCGTGGATTTTTTTAGTTTTCTTTTCTTATTTTCTTTTTTTTATTATTACATTTTCACATTGCCACTTTGGTGTAGGGGGCTATTATCAGGGAGATGAGCTATTGGAGTACTATGTAGGGAGTTGGGCAGCAAGATATCGGTTCACGTTACACTTGAACTTCTGCATGTCAGTACAGGTGAAGAAGCAGGGACCCGGAAGGGATTTCTAAAGTCTAGCAGTTCTGCGGAAGAAACAACTGGATTAGAAAGCTCTCTTACATCTAGAGATCTCTACTGTGTAGGAGTGGGATTTAGCTGTTTGTCGGGTTTGTCGGGTTTGTCGGGGGTATTTACGTCAAGGGGGCACAAGTGATTGCAGCTCGTCAGAGCATTCACCATAAAAATACTTGTAAAACAGGCATAAGGAGGCAAAATTTCGTCGGTGGAACAGAGGCTGAAGCTTAGATGACAGTTCAGGACCTATCAGGTTGGAGACTCTCTTTTAAAAAACAAAAACACAAAAAAAACAACACATTTTTGCTATTTAAACAGTTAGATGAGTTTCCCCCGTTTAATGTCTTAAAACATGTGTAGAAAAATACAAAGGATTTCCTTTAATTTCACAAATGAAAAAAGAAAGAATAAAGAAATAAAGGAATTACTGACTAAAAAAGTATAAAATAGAAATGCCGACATTTTTGTTTGCCTTTAATTATTCATGTTTTATTGGTTAAACTTGTGGGGTTTCTTTTCTTATTTTATTACCTCAGACAGGTTTAATGAAAATTCTTGTAAATATTTTTTGGAAAGGAAGGTATGTAACAGAGTGCGTGTGTGCGCTTGCGAGAAAATCAGCAGCAGCACAAGGATAGATGGCTATCGAAAATATTAGCAGCAGCCGTTACAGCATGTACACAAATCAGCAAGTGCGTGCGAGCTTGCGTCACAAGAAAAAGAAGAAAAAGTACACCATGTTGACGAGGAGAGAAGCACGTTGTGTACTGAGGAAGATATACGTGTAAATACGAGGGCAAGAAAGCACTAGCTAACGCTACCGTGAGGTGGCGGCGACAGAGACCTTTAAAAAGCACATGTGTGTGCAGACCGATTTTGGAAATATAATGAAGGGCGTTGTTTTGAAAAAGATACGAATAAAAGCATTTTATTTACACTTAAAGAATGCCGAGTTTTTTTTTTCTACTTTTTGGACCATCCTATTTAATAACCCGACTGAGACATATCTGTTTGAATTTAATTATTCATATTTTATTGCGTGACTTTTTTATCTTTTTTTTTTCTTGTTTTCATTATTTGCTTCAGGCAGGTTTAATGAAAATTCTTGTAAAGATTTTTTTGGAAAATAACGTATGTAACAGAGCGCGTATGTGCGCATGCAAGAAAATCAGCGGCAGCTGAAGGATAGCTGGCTAGCGAAAATATTAGTAGCATCCGTTAAAATACGTATACAAATTAGTAAGTGTGCGCGAGCTTGCTAAAAAAAAGAAGAAAAAACACACCACGTTGTCGAGGAGAGAAGCAAGTTGTGTACCGATAAAGATAAACGTGTAAATACGAGGGTAAGAAAGCGCTAGATATCGACACGGTGAGGTGGCGACGAGAGAGACTTTTAAAAAGCATATGTGTGTGGGAACTGATTTTATAATATAATGAAATGAGCTGTTTTGGAGGAACCACAAATAAAAGCATTTTATTTGCACTTAAAGAATGCCAAGTTTTTTTTTCTATTTCTTTCTGTTTATTTGTTCCTGCGGCATTACGCAAGTTCAATATAAATAACACTTTGTTGGACCGTCCTATTAAATTATGTAATTCTACCTGGTTTAACCCATGCTCTCTAATCCCCAAAGGGATGTCTTACTTCCTGCCTTACAAACCCGTTATGTTTTATCCTCGAGTGGCACTTCGGCCTTGATTAATATCTGTATAGAATTTAGTATTATATGGGAACCAGTAATTATATACAATAGATAATATATACAAGTAATAAGTAAAAAAAAAAACATTAATATATGCAAGTAATAAGTATAGAGATAGATATACGTTAATATATAGTAATAATTAGTAATAAATGGTGATATTTACAACTAGAAATAAAAATAGGTTTAAGGTTAATAAAATTTATACTAGAATTGTCCGCGAGGACCCGTGGCGCAGTGGTTAGAGTACTGGGAAAAATCAATTGTAAAACGTGATATTCTCCTGAAGGTTGAAGGTTCAATCCTCAGTGTGGGCAACCGAAAAAAATACATGTGCGAATTACGTAGGGTCTCTCTCCAGTCATGGCTGACGGAACAAGAGCATGCTACCCCCGTGAAGTAAATAAAGGGTCCCGCTCAAGAGTCTGCCCAAATTCCCGAGTTCGACAAGATACACCTGAAGAACGTCGGAGGTTACATCGACCGAAATGTTGTGAAAGTCACACTCAAGATGAGAACAGTAGTCCGTGAGTTTTAGTGACTTTATTTCTAAGTTCAAGCCGGCAAAATTTTCGGATTTTCTTAATAATGTCCAACGCATTTTATTTCCTTTTGGTGGAATGATTGTTGCTATTTTAACGGCAAAATAGATTCACTAATTGATACGATAATTAAGTGATTGTTTTTATGCCACGAATCAGATAAGAAAAGTTCAAATGTGCACAGAAAAAGCACTGGAGAGAATATTTAAAACACGTCTGCCAAGGCCGGAAGAATCAAGTAAATTCACTTGATTCTTTACTTGATTCTTCCGGCCTTGGCAGACGTGTTTTAAATATTCTCTTCAGTGCTTTTTTCTGTGCACATTTGAGCTTTTCTTTTAATGATTTTGAACTCATTCCATTTGTGATTTTTTCCAAGGAATTCCGCCTTTTGGATCATTTTGGACCATCTTCCAGTTACGCGATTCCTTTGGAACTTACCTGTTGGATTGGAAGTTTTTAATTCGACCGTGTTTGGATTTTACCATTCTTGGATTTTTACCCTTCACCGGACTATCGATTCATGTGAAATCTTTTTATCATTTTTTCTTTTACCTCCTATTCCCCTTACCTCACCCTTTTTTTAACCAAGTAAGATCTGTGACTTACTTGTGGTTTCATTAAATACCTTTACATGCAAAATCCTATCTCGCATTTTGCTAATTCCTGCCCTCTGATGAGAAGGAGAGTATTTCTTCTAAACTCCGTGGATTAAGGACTATCCACTTATCTTGTGCTTCCTTTTTAAAATTAGATATGTTTTTAACTCTTTTTCAAGATGTTTTTAACATGTTTTATTAATCATTTGTTCATATTATAAGCTCTATTTCCTTTTCGGTTTTATTGAGCTTTTACATCACGTTGAGATTACTTTACTTGTAAATATTAACTCTTTAATATTTATAATATATTTTAAGTTTACCATTTTGATTATCTTGGTAAACGTATTGTAATTTATATATATATATATATATATATATATATATATATATATATATATATATATATATATATATATATATATATATATATATATATATATATATGATGAAAATAATGGAAATAGTATTCCGACAAAATAGAGAAATAAAAAGGAACAAACCGTATTATGTGTTCATCAACGTTTCGTCTTTATTTCGAGATATTTCAGAAATACATGAAAATGAATGAGTAATCAATAATAAAGCAAGGGAAAGATGGTCTTCTGTCAAGAAGTGACAATCACCATATATATATATATATATATATATATATATATATATATATATATATATATATATGTGTGTATATATATATACATAGTAATAACTATTTATGTTTTATTTACAGAAAGTTGAGATGATAAGCATTCGGTACCGTCGGTTTTAAACCTGATAATTAGGAACCGTTTTAGATACCTGAATCGAGCTCTCTTCAACCGATGATTAATTCATCTAAACTTTCCGTAAACAAAACATAAAAAATACAACTAATAACAGTAATAATTTATATATATATATATATATATATATATATATATATATATATATATATGTGTGTGTGTGTGTGTGTGTGTGTGTGTGTGTGTGTATTTTTATTACCGTTTTATTTGTTCGGTTACATATGTTTTAGATGTTTGACCGTGTTTACGATCTAACATAAATATATTTATATATCTATATGACAGTGGTTTCAGCTAGACGGGTGTTTATCGTGAAAGATTGGCGAGGAGAGACCAGAGATTGGAGCTCAGACGAGCACTTGCCATGGAAGTAACAATAAAATAACCACAGGCTCACAGCATCTCTCCCGTGTATGTTTACACATATAAAAATGACTGGCAAAAATTAAAGATGAAATATAATTGAATAAACATATTTCCTCATAAAAATATACACACACATAGCTGTGATACAGGGAAACAGTACTATATGGTGATGACTATCAGTACTTCCTATCTTGGATTGACCATATTTGAGCTTGGACATTTGGGCAATGTTAGAACATTGTCAATTCGTAACTAAATAACATAGCGGTTAGGAACGCAGAGTGTTGCCTACGCGGTCGAGTTTTTAACCTGACTTGGGGTAGTTGCTAGTCTAGCCGCACTGATGAGCTGTGATACAGCGAAACAGTACTGTATGTAAATGACTATAAATCTTTTCTATCTTGGGTTGAGCATACTGGGAAGTAATAGACAAACTGACACAAATGGAGTTTGGAATAGCGTAACGGTTAGGAGCGAGTTTTAAACCAGACTGGAGGTAGATGCTAGTCTTGCCGCCCTGATGAGCTGTGATACAGCAAAGCAGTTCTGTATGTGGATGACTATATATGTGTGGCTGTGTGTGTGTGTGTGTGTGTGTGTGTGTGTGTGTGTGTGTGTGTGTGTGTGTGTGTGTGGTATTGTTCTAAAAATATGTTTATTGCATGTAACTTACCTGCTGTGGATATTAGCATTCTAGTGCTACTTCGACTCACAATATATGTGTGTGTACATTCAATTATATATATATATATATATATATAAATATATATATATATATATATATATATATATATATATATATATATATAAATATAAATACAAAAAAACAGATTTTTGCATTTATCTCACTTCCTTACGTGATGGCTGAGTTACCTCCCCTATTTAATTTGATTCGCTCCCTTTTTCTTACGTGACGTTTTTTTATTCTTGTTTGAATTTTAATTTTTTTTAGAAAATATAATAGCCTTTAAATAAGAGATAAGCGTGGACATATTTACATATGCACACACACTCTCTATATTTACTATTATATAAAAGGAACTTTGTCTGTGTGTCCAATATACATACATACATATATATATATATATATATATATATATATATATATATATATATGTATGTATATGTATATGTATATGTGTGTGTGTTTATAAACTTGCTGTTATTATTTTTATTAACGATATTAGCAGTTTTGAAACGCTGCTTTTTGTATTTAATTTCGCTTCGTAAGCAATGGCTGAGTTATCTCCCCGTTTATTTTTGTACATGACGCACTTTTCTTATTTTGTAATTTTTATTTATTTATTGTAATATTAATACGTGCATAAAACCTTTATCTTTTATGCACGTAAACATATTTAAAAATAAAAACATTGTTTGTCTAGGCGCGCGTATTTTCATATATATATATATGTGTGTGTGTGTGTGTGTGTGTGTGTGTGTGTGTGTGTGTGTGTGTGTGTGTGTGTGTGTTTAACAATATTTCGCCGACCTTTATCAGCCCTGCTCTAGAGAAATATAAAAGAGTGTCGTTTGTTGTACGTGCACATGTGTCGATCGATTATGAAGGCCAAAAACCTTTTGCACATGCGCCGAGAGAGGAAGAGTGGA
The DNA here is from genome assembly GCF_053919585.1 of Euprymna scolopes. Taxonomy (NCBI): domain Eukaryota; kingdom Metazoa; phylum Mollusca; class Cephalopoda; order Sepiida; family Sepiolidae; genus Euprymna; species Euprymna scolopes. Next base: position 65,066,471 of record NC_136520.1, read on the forward strand.
GAGTGGGAGAAGTGAAAATACGAAGAGAACGAAGCAAAGCAAGCGAGAGGGTGATTTAGAGAGAAAGAAAGACGGCAATCCGTCTCCTTATTGATACGTTACATCAGACATCGCTCAATAAAAAAAAAGCTATTTTTAACAACGTATTGTCCACTAGGAAAATAATATCCTTTAAATAAGAGATGAAAATGGACAGATTTACATATGCACGCACACACACACACACACACACACACACACACACACACACACACATACATATATACAGGGTTAGGAGAATGTCCCTGATCTTGTAAAAATGTTAATTTAACAACTAGTAAAGGATGAAACAGAACACAATATCGTGGTAAGCCATTTAATATTTCTACTGAATTATTTTTCAATATGGCCGCTCTTGGCTTTAATTATTCGTTCATGTCTTCCCCTGAAGGTTGTTACGGCGGAACTGAGGTTTTCTTGGAGAATTTTTGCCCATTCTCATTTAAGGGACTTCTTCAGGGGTATCCTATACCTCTATAAGGCAACCATTCGCCCATGTATGGAGTACTGTTGTCACATCTGGGCTGGTGCATCTGCTGCTTGTCTCTCGCTCCTGGACAGGGTTCAAAAGAGAGTCGCCAACCTGATAGGTCCTGAACTGTCATCTAGGCTTCAACCTCTGTCCCATCGACGAGATGTTGCATCCCTCTGCCTGTTCTACAAATACTTTAATGGTGAATGCTCTGACGAACTGCAAATACTTGTACCTCCCCGACGTAACTACCCCCGACAAACCCGACAAGCTACTAAGTCTCATCCCTTTACAGTAGAGATCCCTAGGTGCAAGAAAGCCTTTTACTCCAATAGTTTCTTCCCCAGAACTGCGGGTCTTTGGAACTCCCTTCCGGGATTCTGCTTTCCCAACTGCAATGATATGCAGAAGTTCAAGTGTAATGTTAACAAACATCTTTCTACTCTTCTCCCCTCAAAATGACCCCGCTAATTAATTCCCTAATAGTAGCCCCCTGCTTCAAAGTGGCACTGTGCCTTGTTTGGGGTGAAAATTTGAATTAAAAAAAAAAAAAAAAAAAAAATCATGAGCTGTAGCGCAGGTTTTCTTCTCCAAGATTGACCGGTGGGGCATCAGAATACGCCGACTGCCCCCCCCCCTGCAGAGGGTAAAAGTCCCTCAATGAGGGTCCTGGATATGACCTTAAACTATATCCAGTGGTGAGGCCCCAGCTTGTGGGCTTTGGGGAGTGTGGAGCCACCCTTTAATTACCATTGCTCCCAGGTCCACTCTGACCCGGAGTGGTAGTACCTGTTATGGTCCCAACTATGGGTTAAATAGAAACCGATGTGAAAACCACAAATATATTCTATTAAAAATAATTTTCGTCAAAATCTTTGGATTTGCCATTAAATAACCCGAAAAGGGTTGATATGCCGTAAAACAAACACAACCAAACAAAAACAAACCAAGATTGACCAGACACAAAAGTCCAGAGTGTTTAAATCTGGAGATGAAAGTGGAGGAAAGTGACTCTCACACCAACCCTGCGTTTTGTTTGCAGTGTGAGAGAGCAAGCCATCCTGTTGAAATGTGAAAGGGCCTATCCTTGAAATGCTTCTGTATTACGACATTTGCAGGAGTCAAAATATCATCGATGTGCGAGTTTGTGTCAGTTTTTGCGTCTTCTTTAACGAAAATGAGAAGTGATAACCAACTCTCAGAGATGACAGTCCAAACCATTACCGAGGCTAGTGTTTGACGACGGAAAACAGGTTTCACCAATAGGGAATGCTATTCGTGCTCTTTACAAACATTCTCTCGTTCTGCGAGATGAATTTGGCCTCGACAGTGAACATTTTCTTGTCAGAAAAGATGATTTCACCAGCGTCCGTGCCATCCTTCATTCGATTCAAGAGAATCTTGGCTCTTTTCAACCTCTTTTGTTTCTGCAATGTTGTCAGTTGTTGGCTGCTGGTCATCTTCAAGGAAGACAACTTGAGATCTTCTTTAACAATGGTTCTGACGCATTTTTCGTCTATTTCCTCCTTATTTGTTCCCTAACGGACTTAATTTTCGATGCTGTACGAGAAGTTCGGGGCCGTGCACATCTGAGTCGATTATATGTTGTCCCAAGTTCTTTGTAGCGTTTTAACGCATCCCGAACTGTCGATTTTGGGGTTTTTAAGAGTTTGACAATCTCTGGGGTTGTCTTTCCCGCGCAATGTAGCTGGATAATAGCCTCACGTTGACTGATTTCTACAACACAGAAATTAAATTTAGGAAAATTTTGGAGCTGAGGCATAAAAATATATGTATCTACAAACACAATAAGTAAAAAAAAAAAAATAGACAAATTTAGAAAATAAATAATATCTTAATTTAATTTTTGAAAATAAACTTAACACCCACATCTTCGGTCTCAATAAAAATTTGGGACCGCTAAATAAGTACTCTTTTCATAAAAAATAGAAACCTACCAAAGGCATTTCCCCACAGGACACGGGGCAGAGTGAGTATGCACGGTGGAAGAACGGCTTAGTATCCCCCACTAGAAGTTAGTTTTCGTTTACGTAAGGTCTTCTACTTCATTTAATTTTATTTTTTCAGATTCCACACATTTAAACTTCCGACATATATTTAAGTTAATTTTCTAAGCACGCACAATTGGGCACACAAATGCACAGGTGTAGACACGGGTGTGCCCTCTATTCCCCCTTACAAACCCTATATACTATAGTATCCCTCTATCAAGATATACAGGATTAGGTTTACTATTATTATTATTATTATTATTATTATTATTATTATTATTATTATTATTATCACCACAATAGTTATCAATATCATTATTATCATTATTAGTAGTACTGTTGTTATTATCATTACCACTACCATTACTATGATTTTATCATTATTATTATCACTATTATTATTCTTATCCTTCTTCCTATTATAGCTATTGTTGTTGTTATTATTATTATTATTATTATTATTATTATTATTATTATTATTACTATTATTTTTAATATTATTGTTACTATTATTATCATTATTATTATTTTTAATATTATTGTTACTATTATTATTATTATTATTATTATTATTTTTAATATTATTGTTACTATTATTATTATTATTTTTAATATTATTGTTACTATTATTATTATTACTATTATTTTTAATATTATTGTTACTATTATTATCATTATTATTATTTTTAATATTATTGTTACTATTATTATTATCATCATTATTATTTTAATATTATTGTTACTATTATTATTATTATTATTATCGTGATTATGACTATTATTATCACTATTATTATTGCCATTATAATTAATATATGTAGATATGTGTGTACCTGTATGTGTGCATACAATTATGGATAGGTATATGTATGTGTATGTATATGTATATATATGTATATGCATATATATACCTATATTATTATTACTATTATTATTATTACTATTTCTGCTATTGTTGTTGTCATTTTCACTATTATTAAATTCCTCGTTTAAGCATTGCAATAATTCTCTCTCGTAATCTATTTCTAAACCTAATTTACGAGGTTCGAATTTCGTCTATTCTATTTCATTTTCATTTTAACTAAATCTCTCTATTTTTATACTTACATGAAAAGGGGTTAGCCCTTATCATGTAACAAACACACAGAAAATAAATACAGAAAAGATATAAACATTCATATATTTTCCGTATTGATTTTTTATTCATACACACACACACACACACACACACACACACACACACACACACACACACACACACACACATATATATATATATATATATATATATATACACACAATCTACGATTATATGAAAGCAACTGTGCCTGTCTGTCTTTCTAGTTCGTTCCCTAAGGACCCCAACACACAACACAGTCAGGCCGATTTTTATGAAATTTCACACAAAGGTATTTCATCTACTTGGCAATGTTCTTAGATAGATTTAGTATCGGAATGTATTCGATAAGTATCGATAATAGATAATCGAAAAATCCGATAAAAGAAAGAACAGGCGTTTATGACCAAAGTTAACACCTTACACAGCCTAACATCACAAGTGCATTTGAGAAGTTTTATTACCGCACAAGCCGGAGGGCGTGACATATAAAATCAATAGTGTTTTTTTGTATAGTAGGGGCGTGTTCGAAATGAATGTTTCTGTTTAAAGCATAATTGCACAATGATGCTTGACTTTTCCATTATAAACTTAAATTCAAGCCATTATATATATATATATATATATATATATATATATATATATATATATATATATATATATATAAAATCCGCAGTCGGTTCTCTATTGTGAAATGTAGATTACAATGTATTGTGGACTAAATCACTACGGGGGAGTCGCATGTGAAGCTTCCTTTCAGGGCAGTGCGATGGGTTCCCAACTAGAGCAGGCAATCAATCGATTTGATTGAAAAATACGTGATTTTACCGATTTCGATGACAATAAAATATGGGTGTGTGAACGTTCGTTGGTCATCATTCAACACTGGGCAACGTCGTGTCTCCCTGCTAGTTATACAGCATAATCCGTTGATACACCGGTTCTCGTCAGATCACCGAAATTTAGTACCAGATGGGTGACCATTTCGGAATTATAGGCGCTGTATTGTTTATCTCAGCATATTTTTCCAGTCGTACAGTGTACAAACGCTTCACTTGACACTATCGACTCATGAGAGGTGTGGTTGAATATTATGCACCTTTTGCCATAAAAAAGTTAACGCGCAGGCACCCCTACGTGGGTATCCATAGTCTGTCAAAGACTGAAGGAACCTGTATATATATATATATATATATATATATATATATATATATATATATATATATATATATATATATATATCATTGGTGCCCGGCGTTGCCCGGGTGTTTTGAGGTGTATGCTGAGCAAAAAAAAAAAAAAAGGTAAATTTTTTTAAAATTTGACCCCTATTATTACCCCTTAAAATTTATTGTTTTGGACTTCAAGCAAGTTATTAAGTTATATCCATGTCCAAGGAATCTATATCTAAAATTTCAAGTGTTTAGACCCAAAATTGTAGGAGAAGTTTGGTAGAGTTCTCAAAGGTCAAATCGTTTAACTTTGACCCCTTAATAGCCAAATTTCTGGCTGAAAACTGATCACGTCGATTTTCACAAATCTCAGTTCCCCGTTATATCAAATTTCGAGTCTGTAGGCTTAAAACTGACAGAGTTATTGTGTAGGGAAATGTACACACACATATACACACACAGACACTTTCACTTTTATAGATATAGAGATATATACAGAGAGAGAGGGACAGAGAGAGAGAGAGAGAGTTAGAGAGATAGAGAAGAACTCGTTTGTGCGACATTAAAAAATTAGTAACAAAACACTGTATTGTACATCCATTACATATGTATATAATCAAATAACATTATAAATTACACTGTAAGGCGGAGCAATGTCGTAAACAGGGGCCAGAAAAGAGAGTCAGTATTTTGCTTTTAATAATTAAAGTGAATAAACAGCGCCTTTCTATTTGTGTAGTCTAACCCATCTGCTTTCAATACACAAGACAAGATTAAAATTTTTAATAACCTGCAACTTAATATTATTTAAATCCTCCCTGTAACGCTCGTATGTCTTCCTTTTTCACAAATTGACATTAGATTAGAGCATGATATAACCGTAAGCGTTAACCATCGTACCCGAGCTCCAATCTCTGGTCCCCACCGGCCAATCTTTCACGAAAAACACCCGTCTATCTGAAACTACTGTCAGTAATTTTCCCCACTCTTTATCTGTGCCTAAATCAAAAGGTAGATTACATGAATAAAGCTTCTTTCTTAGATGTGCACGCCTGTGGAATTCTCTTCCGTTTGCCTATTTCCCACCTGACTACAACCTGGATGTCTTCAAGTCCAAAATAAACAAATTCCTGATGAACAGCCCCCTTAA
>NC_136520.1:65074932-65102432 GCF_053919585.1 Euprymna scolopes
CCGCTATAATAAATATATAATAAAATAGCCCGCTATATATAGCCTGCTATAATAAAAAGATAAAAGAAACGTGGAGGGGGTAAACGAATAAAGTCGAAAGAGGTCTTGTTTTAACATGTAAAAAACTATTTTATTTACAAAATAGGTTGTAAATTATTCCATTTTGCAAGAATTCAAAAACAAAATAACGCCAAGTAACAAAAATAGCACAAAAAACAAACAAACAAACAAAAAAACTGGTTCATAAATTATAAACATCGCTTCAACAAACGACTACCACTAATATAAAAATTAGGAACAAGTACTTCCAAAATAACGCATACAATAAATTTAATAAATTGAATAGAATGTAATCACAATTTCGTAATTAAACTCTACAGTTATTGGCCTTTTGTTTAACTGTAAGTTTAAACGCTTTCAAATTACTCCAAATTTCTTTCTCTCAAAAAGGCACGTACCGCCGCTGCGTATATAAAGTTGTAGGGAAAATGTATTTTGTTAGTTTGTTTGTTTGTTTGTTTGTATGTATGTCTACTAAAAACTTTTTACAGACGCGTCGGAACGTAACGGAACCGGTATCTTTTTAAAACCCGAACTTTTGGACGATAAATATCGAACAATTAAAAACATTAATTCCTTTCACCCTCAATAAGGCAGTTTTCTACAAGGAGAGGTCGCTTTTACAGTCGATATTTTCGCAAGTCATTCTCTCTTTTCGATTGAGCAACCTCAATTTCGACGTTCGTCATTTCCGGTTTTGCAATGGACGCAACGGCAAAGACGTCACTTTTTTTTGTTCACTTTCTTTTCCTGCTTTGGGGTATAGGTTCAAGCCTACCTGCCTTTTTTTTTTTTTTTTTTTGCTGGACAAACCTCAACGTACCCGTGCAACGCCGGGCACCCAGGTTAGTAATCTTTAAAAGGTAGATTGCCGTAACAATAAATAATCGGTGTGCGGCAATAAATGTTTCTGTTCTTTGATTTTTTCCAATGAGTTACCATTTATCAAGATTAGATGCCATTCGAGGATGAGTGCTAATAAAATGCATTGTCAGTTGAATGATGAAAAACGCCATGTTTATTGTGTAGCGATGGAATTTTGAAATAAACTAGGAATTCCAACAACACAAACTACGGTAAATAGCGTAAAGCAAACATTTAAAAAAATGACACATTTTTTAATCACACTTTCACCCCCAAAAAGAGACGTTGCCACTTTGATGTAGGTGGCTACTATCAGGGACCTAAGTTGCAGGGTTACTATGTAGGGAGTTGAGTAAAAAGATGCCTGTTTACATTACACCTGAACTTCTGCATGTCAGTACAGTTGGGGAAGCAGGAAACAGGGAATAGGGAGAGAATTCCAAAGTCCTGCAGTTCTGGGGAAGAAGCTATTAAGTAAAAGGTTTTCTTACATCTAGGGATCTCAACTGTGTAGGGGTGGGACTTTGCTGCTTGTTGGGTTTGTCGGGGGTATCTTCGTCGAGGGGGGTACAAGTGCTTGTAGTTCGTCAGAGCATCCACTATTAAAATACTTGTAACGCAGGCAGAGGGATGCAACATTACGTCGGTGGGACAGGGTTTGAAGTTTAGATGACAGTTCGGGACCTATTAGGTTGGCTACTCTCTTTTGGACCCTGTTCAGGAGCGAGAGATTAGTAGCAGATGCACCAGTTTTATAAAAAAACCACACGTTTCCATGTAATGATTGCAAAGAGATATGCATTGGCAAAACTCAACGACAATTTACTCATCAATACATATTTTTACTGTCATCTAAATGGGTGAAATCGCCATTTTTCAATCAAATCAATTGATTGCCTATTCTAGTTGAAGATCTATTGCGGTAAACAGGGACGAAGCTTCACACGCCTCTCGGCAGTGACTTTGTCAAGAATACATTGTAGTCAACATTGCATTGTAGAGAACCTGCCGTTATTTTTTTAATAAAATTACTTTCATATAATGATTGAAAGTATAGTTTAAAACACAATAGTCAAGTATCACGGTTGGATTGTGGTCTAAACAGACAACAGATCATTTCGAACGCGCGATTGTCTCATGAAAGAACCTACAATTGATTTTATAGGTCGGGACTTTCTGCTTGTGCCGCGATAAATCTTCTCAAATGCACGTATGATGTTGAGTTGCACAAAAGTTTTAACTTTGATCGAAAGCGAACTGTTTTTACTTTAATGGGATTTTTTTCGATTATCAATTTTCGATATTTATCGGAGGCATTCCAATATAAAATCTGTATGAGGACACTCAGAAATACATAAAGTACCTTTGTGTGAAATTTCATAAAAATCGATCCAACCATTTTTTAGTCCAATAGAAACACACTCTCTCTCTCTCTCTCTCTCTCTCTCTCTCTCTCTCTCTCTCTCTCTCTCTCTCTCTCTCTATCTATCTATCTATCTATCTATCTATCTCACACACGCGTGTGAAGTGTCTTTCATATATAAGTAGAGATAGAAGGGGTCAGCCATCTTGCTGACACAGTACATGCGTGTGTAGTGTATATCTAGCCAGAAAACCATTCATTAAAAAAAAAAAAACTTGTAGAAAGTAATGGAAATATATATAGGGTTAGTTTTCATTGCTTCGTATAGGAATCCGAAAGAAAGAATCTTTTTTTTCTATTGAATAGCAATGAATAAATTGTAGTGACAAAAGGAGTACAAAGATGGTCGTAATTTTAAATCTGTTTTCCTTGATTTGCAAACATATTCCTGTTAAAAACACACACATACACATATACACGTTCATTTGCATAAATCATTAGTCGACATTTAGTATCTAGAGTCAACGAAATGTTTTATTTGTTTCCAATGTTGCTTGGGTGCTGAGAGGGCCGAGAATAGACCAGCCAGTCGGCCGGTCGCATAAAACGTTGCCAATGTAACCCCTGGTCTCCAAACCGAATATTAAGTGATCTATAGCAATCTTCCAGTGCGCGGACGAGGCGGCGCCGGTACCGACATCGCGGGGTACGTCCTTTCTTTAGTAATAGAGCGTGGCCTACTGTTGACTTTATTTAATCAGGGTGCGGTTACAGCATCGACAATCGCAATGGCTAATAAAATGAGCGCGGGTATTAGAGGTCCACTATTACAGGGGAGACTTGGTGTCAGGTTCAGAATTACACTAAAGTCAAAACGAATTTGGCCAAAGTCACTAAATTGAGGCTTGCGTTTATTGTGAAAAAATCTGCGAAGGCTTTAAAAAATTTTCTGTTTTGTTAAATATTTTTATATAAAGAATCTTTCCGGGTTAAAATCTATTGAGAAATACACATTTCGTATTGAGAAATAAACAATTTTATATTTAAAAGTACTCATCTTAAATACGTAAATATTGGTTAAATTTATCCAATACTGCCCCAAAAAACGGCGAATTTGGATAACTTGTTATTTTTACGTATTTAAAATGTGTATTTCTCAATAGATTTTAACTCGAAAAGATTCATCATAAAATAATATATAAGAAAAAATATAAAAAAATAGATTTTTTTCTCGAATTAAACGAACACTGTCATTTATTAGGTTGCGAATCAAGTTATTGCGGAATTTTTAATTTTTATTTCAAATGATGTATTTTTAAATAAGTTTTCGTCGTAATACCTTTACTAAATTCCTTTATATAGGCTATTTCAAGTATTAACTTTGGTCAAAATCGCCAGTTCCTTCTTTCATCGAATGTTTTCGATTATCGATACTTATTGAATACATTCTGATACAAACCCCATTTAATTACACTTCTAGACACATAAAGTAACTTTGTAACCGTTTTTGAGTCCATAAGGAACGAACTCACACGCAAACACACACACAGAGCGAAAGTTCCTTTATATATATATATATATATATATATATATATATATATATATATATATATATATATATATGAAATAAAATGGAGGTGGAAGGACCTGAATACTCAACGTTTCGCCCGATTTATGCGGGCTTCTCCAAGAGGGATGGTCATTGACGAAAGAGTCGGGGGATTGGGGCTATATATAATGATAGGGGAGAGCAACGTGTTTTCCTTATGTAAATTAGTTGAGCTAATTCAATATTAAGTAATGTGATTGATAATTTAAAATTTAAAAATCAAATTATAATTAAATTAAAAATCCGTTTCATAAGAAGGAACAACAACAAAATCAATTATCTGTACGATCGTTTCGGAAAACAGTGCTTTTTATTGTGGCAGACATCAAGTTACGGACAATAATTATTACATATAATTTTTTAATAAGCAAGGTCTCCTCGTCAGCAAATTTTGAAGGGTTTTTATTAAATTTAAAAAACACCATAAATAAACCTTGCATTAAAAGTAAGGCAGATGTATATTTTAATTTTTCGCCTTTTGAAATCAGGAACTATGGTTAAACTATTCATATATATGTTTGCTATAGCTTTTCACCTTATTGAATGATATATGTATATATATATATATATATATATATATATATATATATATATATATATATACGTGTGTGTATGTGTGGTTGTGTGTGTACGTTAAAATGGAAATAAAAATCAACCATTTTATAGAATAGTAGGGTCACCAGTTAGTAAGTGCTAACTAAAACATAATCAGCTTCGTAAATGAAAAATTGATTAAATGTAATTTTAGAGGACATTTATATATCTGAGTCAGTGCAATCGCTGCCACAAGACAAAGTAGCCAGTAGACCTGAGGTTTTGCATCAGAGTTTTTTCTTCTCCTAGTTGCGTGTATTAATGAAGGCTGTGAGTATATCTCCAGTTATCAACATGCAAATTTCTACATCCCGGCGCGGCGGTACATACAGTGCCTATTTATTTAACCGACAACACTCATTTTAAACCTGTAATGGTTAACCTTGTACCTGTAAGAGATAGTTTTTGTTTTTGTTTTTACATTATATCAAATTTCTTCGTGTCAGTACAGTCAAAGAAACAAGGGACCTGGAAGTAATTCTAAAGTCCAACAATCTGAGCTTATAAATTATTAGAGTATAAGGTTTTCGGTTTTGTTATGAAGGGGGGAATTTTGCTTCTTGTCGGGTCACTCGGATGTATTTACGTTAAAGGGGAACAAGTAGTACGAGTTCGTCAGAGCATATTCCATGTACATGGATACAACAATGGGCCGACAGGATAAAGGTTCGAACCTAGCCGATATTGCAGAACCTGCTATATTTTAGACTTGCTTTTGAGCCTGTTATGAGCGAAAGGCTAATGGTGGATGCCCCAATCCGACACGTGGCAAGAATACTACATGCAGGGAAGAATTGTAGCTTGGTAAAGTTTTAGGATACTCTTTTGTATTAATAATTTTCTAGCACGGTAGAGGAAGCCCACCATTTTTGCAATTAGGGACTTTTTTCTATAAAGTCGTTTCAGCTGTCCAACGTTACCACGGGTTGATTCCCTGCAAAGTACAACAAGCTCGTCTTCTAATTTGATAGTAACAAATATTTGATACCAACGGTTTTTTTATGTGATGTGATTTTGTCCCATCCCTTTATCGTTTTCGGTCCCCTCATCTCTGATATACACCATCCACCACATTAACCCCCATCCTCTAGTTGCTTTTAGCCATATTGTCTCATTAGTAGAAAAATAAAATGAAAAGAAACATATACAAGCAGAAACAGGAAACATATAAAGTGAGATGGGTTTAGAGTTAGAGAGAGAGAGAGAGAGAGAGAGAGGGAGGGAGGATGGGGATGGTAGGAGGGAGTCAAATTAACATTTTGATGACGTAAACATTTCACTCCGTCCAGGTTGAGTCCAATCAAAATCTCATTAGTGTCAAACCGAACATTGTCTTCTTTTATTCCTGCGTCTTTTTTTAATTTTTTTTTTTTTCGGGTTGGCTTATTCTTCAAGGCTAAATGAAAGGAACGCGTAAAAAAAACTGACAAATGGAATTACAAACAAAACTAGGGAAAAGTCACAACAGATGTAAAAAGTAGTTTTGCATACAAAACTATAAACATATTTCTTATGTCATTTCACCCTATTTAATTAGAAAAAATAAACATCTGGCTACACACACACACACACGCGCGCGCGCACACACACACACACACGCACGCACGCACTTATAATGCCTGAAGAGAACTTGAATGCTAACTGGAGTGGACTTGACTACTATTAAAGAGAATTTGAATACTACTTGAGAGAATTTGAATACTACTGGAGAGAATTTGAATACTATTGGAAGGAATATGAATACTATTGGAGAGAATTTGAATACTATTGGAGAGAATTTGAATACTACTTGAGAGAATTTGAATACTACTGGATAGAATTTGAATACTATTGGAAGGAATAGGAATACTATTGGAGAGAATTTGAATACTACTGGAGAGAAGTTGAATACTATTGGAGAGAATTTGAATATTACTCGAGAGAATTTGAATACTATTGGAAGGAATATGAATACTATTGGAGAGAATTTGAATACTATTGGAGAGAATTTGAATACTATTGGAGAGAATTTGAATACTATTGGAGAGAATTTGAATACTATTGGAAGGAATAGGAATACTATTGGAGAGAATTTGAATACTACTGGAGAGAAGTTGAATACTATTGGAGAGAATTTGAATATTACTCGAGAGAATTTGAATACTATTGGAAGGAATATGAATACTATTGGAGAGAATGTGAATACTACTGGAGAGAAGTTGAATACTATTGGAGAGAATTTGAATATTATTGGATGGAATATGAATACTATTGGAGAGAATTTGAATACTGTCCGAGAGAATTTGAATACTACTGGAGAAAACTTTTATACTACTGGAGAGAATTTGAATACTATTGGAAAGAAGATGAATACTATTGGAGAGAATTTGAATACTACTGGAGAGAAGTTGAATATTCGTGTAGAGAATTTGAATATTACTGGAGAGAATTTGAATACTTGTGGAGAGAATTTGAATACTACTGGAGAGAATTTGAATAGTATTGGAGAGAATTTGAATACTATTGGAGAGAATTTGAATACCATTGCAGGGAATATGAATACTATTGGGAGGAATATGAATACTATTGTAAGGAATATGAATACTATTGGAGAGAATGTGAATACTATTGTAAGGAATATGAATACTACTGGAGAGAATTTTTAATTGCATATTCGCTCCAAACAATGCACATGGCAACTTTGATGAAGGAGGCTACTATCAAGAACCTAAGTTGCAGGGGTACTATGTAGGGAGTTAAGCAGCAAGATGTATATCCACATTACACTTGAACTTCTGCATGCCAGTACAGCTGTGGAAGCAGGAAACCTGAAGAGAATTCCAAAGTCTTTCAATTTTGGGGAAGAAGCTATTAGAGTAGAAGTCTTTCTTACATGTAGGGATCTCTATTGTGTAGGGGTGAGACTTCACTGCTTGTTGGGTTTGTCGGGGAATTTTCGTCGAGGGAGTACAAGAGCCTGTAGTTCGTCAGGGCATCCACCATTAAAATACTTGTAAAACAGGCAGAGGGATGCAACATTTCGTCGATGTGATAACCATTCGGGACTTACTAGAACTTGAATACAACTGGTGATAAGTTGAATGCTGTTGGCGAGGAATAATTAGTAGAAGGAACTTGAATGCCAAATTTAAAGAACTTGAATACCTTCTGGAAAGAGCTTAAATGCGTACTGGAGAGAACTTGGATGTCTACTAGACATTATCCTCAAGTTCTCACGGTCTATCTGTATAGGGGTTTGTTCGGACAACTTGGCATGAGGGTATTTTTTCCTAGCAGTAAACTGACGGAATAATAGTGATGGGACGGTTACAATATTTTTCCCGATTCCGATACAAATACCGATTCTTTTGTTAAATTCTCGATTTCGATGCAATTACCAGGTTTGATTCCGATTCTTTTAAAATCACTTACTAAATAGTTGTAGAGTTGTTGTTTTTTTTAAATTTAATTTCCGATTGCCGTAAATACGTAAATACGCATGCATTGATATATAAGTAAATAAATAAATGTATGAGTTAACATCAAAATGGTAAAACGTCAAACTTATACCTCTCAACGTTTCGCCCAAACGTTAAAAGGGTTTTATCAGGAGTTACGACAAAAAGCAGCAAAAGTCATACGATGACATGTTTTGCAACTTTTTCGATCATAAACTTGATAAAGCAATTATAACAGTTGGGCGAAACGTTGATTTGACTTCTTGAGTTTTAGATCTTCTCCTTTCAATATGACCTTTTACCATCATCATTTCTTTGTAGTATAGATTTTCAAGGTACACACCCACGTATATATATATATATATATATATATATATATATATATATATATATATATATATATATATAGAGAGAGAGAGAGAGAGAGAGAGAGAGAGAGATTAATGTAAAAAGAAAAGAGAAAGATCAATTCCACAAAAGGAGACTTATCCGGATAATGCCAAGCTCAATAATAATTATTGGAGCTTATACAATAGGACAACAAGCTTCTTCTTATTTATTTAGAATTCAATAAAGCTTCCCCCAACATTCTATAATTCCTCTTAATTTTTTCATCCCTAATGAACCTTACGCTAGACGCTGCATCTCCCCCATGCTACCTAGAACCTTCTCTACTCTTCTGATGAGAAGCAATACGCTTCGAAATGCCCTGGCATAAAGAGCCCCTTCTATCCCCCAAATTTTGCCTGTATTCCATTATTCAATAAATGATCCATTCTATATCTACCAATATATAGTTTTGTGTCTTCATGTCATACTCCTGTTTTCCTATTATATATATATATATATATATATATATTATGGCAGTGTAGCTTAGTTTCCTAGAAGTAAATCGATTGACACATCTGTCTTACCCTCCCCAGACCAACGCCTACCTCTGTTCCAAATGAAATACTTCCATATCTCCCTCCCTAATCTAAAGTAAGATTCTATTTTTGTAGGTGATATAAGAAAATGATTTTGTATCTTGAGTTTAAGTTTTCGAGGGAAATTCTTTGCCTGAAGACGTAATCTCCCCAATAACGAGTGATTACAGAATCATGTATGCACATGTGTAGCCATCAATGTTTGTATAAATAAATATATATATATATATATATATATATATGTGTGTGTGTGTGTGTGTGTGTGTGTGTGTGCGTTTGTTTGTGTGTGTGAGTGAGAGAGAGAGAACACTGTAAGAGCGGTAGTCAAATGTTTATATGAATAGACATTCGATAATAATGTTTGCGATCACCAAGCCCTTGAGCCGGAGGTCAGAACTGCCGATTATCAAGTAGGTGGTTGTAGGTTCCATCTCTGTTTCGGGTGGGGGGGGGTCGCTAATTTAACCACTCCGAAGAGCTGTGATACAACGAAACACTCTGTCTGGGGATGAAAATAAAAATGCAGAAAAACCATGAGTGTGGACTAATACCGCCTTTTGATAATTGGAATGCAATTAACCAGTTTATATAGGATTTGTCCATAGTCATGTTTTATTTTTAAATTTTTGTTTTATTTATAATTTGTTTTTTAATAAATTAATTATAAACAATTTTTAAAGAAAAAAAATTAAAAATATTAAAACATTAAAAAGGAGCAAAACCTATGATTGCAACCAATGGTTGTTTCTTAGTTGTTGAGATTTAACTGAGAAGTGTATATGCTGTAAAAGTTGAAACACTTCATTGAGCTTATTATTTTTAACAATTTCGACTGTATTATAACGAACATATACTTCAAAAATAGGTTTTTAACATCAAGAAATACACACACACTTATATTAGGTGATATATATATATATATATATATATATATATATATATATATATATATATATATATATATATATATATATAACAGGAAATCAACTGTTTAAGAAGCACTCGATGTTCAGATTTTATAATTTAATAGTTTAAGGATGGAAGATGTTGTTTTAAACAAAATCAAATAAAAAAAAAAAACGATAATCAAATGGAATCGTTTTTGGCATCTCAAAATAGGCAGACATTTTTCCAATTTCAATACGGATTCTGACATATATATATATATATATATATATATATATATATATATATATATATATATAAATATATAATATATATATATATAATATATATATATATATATACTATTTATAAATTTCTAAATGTTTATTTATTTATTTAATTACGTGTGTGTATATATACCAATAAAACTTTCGAACGGATGCACCAAATTGGAAAATTCTTTTTTTCTCTGAAAGGTGTGAGTCCCTAAATTGTCCTTTTCTATATATGGGTCGTAACGAACAATGTCGAGTCACACAAAAAGCCCGAAAGAAGGGTTTTGGGGCCTTTCATGTAATTGTCCAAAAAGTTGCCTGGCCATATCAACGGAATTTAGCACTGTCTGTATACAGTCGCGGTAACATCTTTCGACATACAGACAGGACTTGAGGCACAATGGATAACGCGTCTGACTACGGATCAGAAGATTCCATGTTCGAATGTTGGCAAGTTCGGAATAATTTTAATCATCATTTTATCCAGCGTTTACTCATTGTTCCTGTATTTTTGTTTTTTTCAGTGATTTTGCTTTGTGCATATGGGAATTTCCCATACGCCGAGTTTACATGGTAAGACGATGTTCAGTGTAATTGATGTGGATTGTACTCGATTTTGTGATTGAGTCGGCGTTGTGTGTGATGACGCGGTGCAGATACTGTTTTTTAATAAAACGATTGAAAAGACCAGACAAGTGCAAAATTTATTTTAATAAACATATCTATTAAAATTAAATTCAAATTTTTCAACTTTTTGAATATTAAAATATTTTTCCTCAGGAATTCCGGCCATTTTTTTTTGTCCGGATTCCTGGCGAAGACTATTTTACTGCTCAACAATGTGAAAAAAAAATGTTAATTTAATTTTAATAAAATAAAGTTTGCACTTCTCTAGTCTTTTCAATCGTTATATTTTAAATTCTGTTAAACAGTGGATTTCCCTATTGCTATTTTGACTCATGCGTACGAACAACTCTTCACACTATTATTGGACATTTAAACTTTCTACAACCTCAATTTCGAAAATGTTCGAAAATTTGAAAAAAATTTAATTTAATTTGAATAAATACAGAGTGCCCCAATACACTTTAAATGACCATCAACCAAGATTTATTATGAGAAAGAAAAGTTTCATACGTCAAAGTACTGTGAACAAATATAGAAACCAGTTAATTATCGAAAGTGTTCAAATTATTGGCCATTGTGGTCCATGAACAGCTGACAACGCTCACTGATTGAATCGAAAATCGAAAACGTTCCTAATGAGTTCAATTGGTATGCTGACACATCTTCTTTCAATGGTTACTTTCAACTAATTCATTGTAGCTTGTTTTGTGGTGCAAACCCTGTGTTTAACATGTCCCACCCCGTCTCCCCCCAAAAATCCAGGTAGGGCTCAAATCCGGTGAGTGTGGACAGTACTCGATACTTCCTCTTCATCCTAACTATCTGTTTCGCAGGTGACTATCAAGATATGCTCTTACGTCATGATGATAGTGGGAAAGTGCTCCATTGCCATTCTTTATTCTTAAACATCCCTTGAGAACGCAGTATAGCGTATTCATGTAGCACCGCTCCAGTAGATATCTCATTACTGATGCAATTCTCTATCTATATAAAAGCCAGATACGGCCAACAATGGAGTACTGTTGACACATCTGGGCAAGAGCTGCTAGAAGCAGCTTATCCTGCCTTGACAATATTAAAAATAGACTTCGTAGCTTAGTAGGCGAAGCTTGGTGGGGGATGCCCTTTTCTCTTCCATGCAATCTCTTTCCCACAGAAGAGACGTTGCGAGCCTGTCTTTGCTTTATCGTTATTTTCATGGCAAGTGCTCGTCTGAGCTTCAATCTATGGTCCCACCTCGCAAAATTTTCACGAAAAACACTCGTCTAGCCAAAACCACTATCAATAATTTCCCATACTCTTTATCTGTACCTAAACCTAAACGTAGATTCCATGAATAAAGTTTCTTTCTTAGAATTGCGAGTCTGTGGAACTCTCTTCCTATTGCCTGCTTTCAAGCTGACTACAATCTGATTGTCTTCAAGTCCAACATAAACAAGTTCTTGATTAACCGTCCCCCTAAAAAATCCAATTCATAAAATTCCCACTACTTGTGTTTACTACGCTATAATCACATGACTAATGTATACCCATTAACCCGTATGTTCGAGTGGCCTCTGGGACTTGATAATGGTGATTTCTATGTAAAAAAAATGACACCCTATAGATATGTTTATTGAAATAAATTTTGCGCTTGTCTGGGTTTTTTTTAAAAGAAACATGCGTGTTATCGGCACCAACGGACTACTATTCTCATCTTAGTTTTGAAATTTTCAGATGAGGACTGGCAATCGTATCCTCATTAACAAGTGTTTTTTTTTATTATTCAGGGATCTTTATGCGGAAGGAACATTTTTAACTATTCATTTAATTTTCTAGAGGCTGATTATTCTCGTTCCGTCAGACATGATTGGTTAGAAGTTTTATGTTACGCTTATTTTATCTCGACTTTTTATCGCCTCTAATAAAGATCGAACGTTCAACCATTAGAAGTCTGACAGAACTGATTGTATCAACCTGTTTATCCGTTGTGCCACGAATCCAATGGGTGTTAGTATAGTATAGTAGTCTTAGTTAGTATATTAATTTTAATAATCGAAATAATAAACATTCTATAATAAATTTCGAACACACCTGAAATTATCTGAATAATTATTTACTTGTCTGTACGTCCAGTGTCCCAAAAAAACATCATCATCGCAAACATTAATTAATGAGAAACGACTTACTTCCCTTTATAGTCGCTCTTTATCAGTTAAAAATCATTAAAACCATTTCCTCTCAAAAATGTTTTTTAAAAACATGGCTGTCTATTTACGATTTTAAATTGGCTATTTTATAATTTATAAAAAAATTATCTTGAGAGGAGACTATGGTTTTTTTTATTATAGTTTCTTTTTAATTAAAAAAAAAGGTTCAAATGAATCAACATTTGTTTCTTTATCTAATTTATAAAACTCTCTATGTCTGTCTGTCTGTCTTCATATTTTCAAACTCTATCTCTACCGAAACTAAAAGCCGCATAGTGACGCTAGGGACCTCAAATGATTGGACTTTTATGGACCGTTCTTTTATGGGTCTTTAACAAGTTCAAATAGTTTTTAAGGGGTAAAAAATGGGTCAAAATTAAAAAAAAATCATTATAAATTGTGTACATTCATCTCAGTTTATTTTTAACCAAGGAATATTCGTGTCATGTTAGCATAGTTGTGCCGGCGTTGAATGCTACAGTTTTGCTTACGGTTTCGATTCTAGCTGATGGTACCTAAATACTTTTTTTTTTAACTGAATAATCACGACTCTTTAATAATAATATATACGAAATTTGGATAAATTAAAATATCATATTTAAGCGTATTTTACGACCGAGAAAAATCGGGTGCTCCCCCACCGGTGTTAATTTATATAAATAAATCATTCAAAAGAAAAAAACAAAACGAAAACAATGTGTTGCGTGTTGAATTTTAATTGACAAAAAAAAAAATCAAATTTTTTTAAATCAATTCTTTTAGCTTTAAAAGGTTCAAAACCAATTGGCTAAAACGTAAATTCGTCGTTATTTGATTTATTTGAGTCTTTATTCATTTTATTTAAAAAGTGTTTGAAAAATTTTCAACTACCTTGGAATTTCCACGAGTTCTGCTAGTGCGTATTATTTGGATGCTTCTACATTTTTGTTCTCGTTTGAAATGTTACTTTTACAAAGTTTCGGTCGATGTAACCTCCGACCTTCTTCAGTTTTCCCTTGTCGAACTCGTGAATCTTTTTGCGAACACTGGGGAAAAAGGTGGCTGGTTACTTTTAATGCATCTAAAACCAAGCTTATATCTTTACATCGTCAACACTTTGATCACCATCTGGCATCAATTGAAATGAATCGCTCTCATATTGGTGGGGGCTTCATGTTTTGACCAGCTTCTGACTTGACCTTTACTCCTGATCTGAAATGGAGCAGGTATATCAAACCTCTAGCCAAGGTCGCTGAAAAAATGATAGTCTCCTTCTATCGATCCAGTAGATATCTCACCGCTGATGCAATTCTCTATCTATATAATAGTCAGGTACGACCAAGGATGGAGTACTGTTGACACATCTGGGCAGTAGCTGCTAGAAAGGACTTGTCCTGCCTTGATAGAGGTCAAAATAGACTTTGCAGCTTAGTGGAGATGCGCTTTTCTCTTCCCTACAACCTCTTTCTCACAGAAGAGACGCTGCGAGCTTGTCTCTGCTTTATCGTTATTTTCATGGCAAATATCCGTCTGAGCTTCAATCTATAGTCCACCTCGCTAAATTTTTACGAAAAACACTCGTCTAGTTGAAACCACTGTCAATAATTTTCCCAACTCTTTATCTGTACCTAAGCCAAAACGTAGATTCCATGAACAAAGTTTATTTCTTAAGACTGCACGCCTGTAGAACTTCCGTTTGCCTGTTTTCCAGCAGACTACAATTTCGTAATCGCCAAGTTCAACGTAAACAAATTCTTGATGAACCGTCTACTTAAGTAATTCAATTTATACCAAATTTCCACTACTAACGATTTCTACGATATTATCTCATTGACTACTGTACACTTAATAACCCTTATCCTCGAGTGGCATCCGGGCCTTGATAAGTAGTTACTCCTATGGAAAAAAAAATCTCAACAGTTTATTTTTCTGCCGAACTCAGTCATCTGTGCGAAATTCTGAACGGAACCCTTTATTTAATCCATAGGGATTGCGTGCTCTTGTTCCGTCAGCCATGACCGGATTCAAGCATTAAATAATTCTCAACTGTATTTTGAGTGTCGCCCACGCTGGAGATGTGACCTTCAACCTCCAGAAGAGTGTGATTTTACATTTGAAATGGCGTATCAATCAATCAATCAATCAATCAATCAATCCTCAACTCAAAAATGTAGGAGGGTGACATATGCAATTAATCGTAAGGAAAAATAATAAGAAAAATCATGTCGAACTCGTATATCTTCCTGTCGAATTTGAGAATCAATTTGTTGAACTCGGCTTTTTTCAAGAGAACCTTTTACTTAATCCACGAGGATAGCATACTCTTGGTCCGTTATAACACGATCAGTCGGTCACTGGTATGTGACCGACCGACATGTTGCACTACATGTCTTAGAAACGGCCCCATGATGATGTGGCGATGGGCCAGTGGTTAGGGTCTGAGTATCAAGAGGAAAAACATACCTGAGATGTCGGATGTGGGTGTGTGACTCCTTCATTCTGGTGGCTTCTGGCTGGAGCATTCTTCGTCTCCAGGCACGCTTCGTTCTTTAATGCAAACATTTAAGGCAGACACAAAAACACACAACACAGGTTGCAATATACATGAAATATAATTTACTATTTATTTATTTTTTTACAAGAAAATATTACAATATTTTCACAAAAACTATTTACAAATAGTAATTGACTTTCACAATTAAAACTAGCTAAACTTAACTAGTGCTGAGAGAGAGAGAGAGAGAGAGAGAGAGATACCCTCCTCTCGTTTACAGAAAGGGAAAATAACACGTGCACAACCCATGCTGTCCGGACGAAAAAGAGAGCGGGAAAAGAAAGAGAATGGTGGGATTGCATTATGACTGCTTATGTATCCCTCCGCCTACGGCCAAATAATCTCCTGACCATGCAGGCGGAGGGTGTTAACCACCATCACTACCGGGGCAATAAGATATAGTGTCATACCGTCAGTCATGGCCGAGTTGCATTCTTAAATAATTCGCAGTTGTATTTTGAGTGTCGTCCGCGCCGAGTATTAAACTTTCAACCTTCAGAAGAGTGTAGGCTTGAAATTCAATTTTATCAAGTACTTTATCCACTAGGCCACGGGTTCTTCGCGTATCCACCAATCCTCATCTCAAAGATTCAGAAACACACGCAATTAATTAAATAAAAATTCTCTAAATGTTACTTTTTTAACAATGTATTACTGAATTAGCAATCTGAAAAAAAAAATGTCTTTTAAAACGTAGACAACCATGATTTTCCTTTTATAACACATTTCATTGTCTTCTTGTAATCAATAACCATATAGAATGCGGGCTAGGATAATGTCGAATAAGTCATTTAATGGAGAGAGAGAGGCAGAGAGAGAGAGAGACAGAGAGAGAGAAAGAAAGAAAGGAAGAAAGAAAGAAAGAGAAAGCGCGGGCAAATTCATGCGTGAAATTGAAGATGAAGGCAGAGATATTCACCGAGTTTAAACAGCTTTTCATCTTAACGCTGCTATCTTCATCCTTGACATGAACGATTCAATAGCATCCGCATGAGTGACAGGAGCTTCCGGTGCGCATGCGCAGTTAACTTTGTGGAGATGTCTTTATTGTGAAAGCTCAAAGGCGGACATTAGCAGTATATCATCCAATTCTTCTCCGGAGCCAATCCAGTGAAGTATTTAACAATAATGTCACCTTTGAAATCGGAATAACATTTACGACTTGATAGCTTGCTGTCAAATGAACGCTTAAGTTAAAATTAAACAAGCAAATGGTATACAAATACAGATTTCTGGTGACCCCCTAGCGGGTGGCGGGTCGTATTTAAAAACATCTTGTTAGAGCTATTGTTAAATAGTAAAGGTAGATCCGCTAGTACTTATTTAATAAAAAAAAAAATTTAATGCATAAACAGGAAATCGAGATAAGACGGAAGTCAAGGGTCAATTTTCTCCTTTTGGAATACGAGCTAAATGAAATGACGCCACGCAAAATATGATCAGCGTAGAGAACTAGGACTCTTTGTCATAAGCTTGAAGCGACCAGACGCACGAAGAAATGACTAAACACTTGATTATAAACGAAGAGTCCAGGCTCCAGAAATCCGTTATATCTGTATATCTCCCGTTACGTCACAAAAAGAAAAGAAGGCAACCTCATCAATCTAATAAAAATGGCGCAGACGTATGGAAATGCATTCGAAATGACGTTACCCGTAAGTAAAAAATAAAGACTTTAAAAAGGAGATCACGTGAGAGACGGGATAACGTTCGAGATCACGTGAGAGGCGTGGATGAGAGAGCGACTGCGTGAAGGACGTTCAGAGGTAACGAGAAAATTAGTAAATAAATGACGCTGTTACATAAACAAAAAATCTAGTTGAAGTAGTTTTCTATTCTTGTTCTCCTTTGGAACTGAGGCGACAACGTGTTGGTTCCCGAGCAACGTTACATAAATGATACATAATAATTACATAAACGTTACATAAATATTACATAATAAGCACATAACCGTTACCAAAATGTTACACAATCATTATATAAACGTTACACAAATGTTACATAATAATTACATAAACTGTACATAGATGGTACATAATAACTACTTGAACGTTACATAACTGTTACACAATAATTACATATACGTTACATGAATGGTGCATAATAAGTACATAAACGTTACATAAATGTTACATATTAATTACATAAACGTTACATAAATGCTACATAATAATTTCATAAACGTTACATAAACGTTCTTTCTCCAAATTCGGCTTTCTTTTTATTTGTTGCTGTATTGACTTTGGTTTGTGCCAAAATCCAAACTCCCACGGAAAGGTAGGCACCACGGTAAGAGGAGTAATCTTGAATGAAATGTCCGCAGTCAGGGAGTACTACTGTGACTGAGCGCTGGAGACAAGACTTATGAATTGTTTGTACCGATTTTAATGTTTTGAATTACATTCAATAACAAACGTATATTTTATTTCAGAGATCAGAAACCTGGTGGAGTGTGAGGGCACCCCCACAAAAAACGCCATTCTTATCATAAGAAGGGGGGAGCTTTGTTAATAGAGAAGAGCAATGTTATGAAATATGTAAATGCAGTTAGAGTTTGAAGAAAACAAGCATATATATATTAACTAGCTAAACTCTCGGCGTTGCTCCGTCGTACAATACGCTTAATCATGATTTTTTAATTCATGCAAATTGCGTATGTATTATTACAGAAACTATTCTCTATTGAATATTATATATTATGAGGAATAATTTGCCCGGTGGATTCGCAAAAAAAATGAATAAATACAAAAAAATAAATGAAAAACTACTACTACTACTACTACTACTACTTATAATAATAATAATAATAATAATAATAATTATCACCACCGCCCCCCCCAAAAAAAAGTGATAACAAAGAGCCGAGAAGGGTCAAGGAGGATGGAAAGACCGAGGAGGGAGCACTGGCCAGACCTCCGCTGGATAGGTGCGAAGAGAACTGGGATCTTGGGGAGGCTCAGTGCCACTTAAATTCCAGTATAAACCAATGGCCACTGCCAGCGAGAAATCAATGGTAAGAGACTGTAGCGATGATGCAAATTTATTTGCAAATGCTATCGAAGGAGGAGGAGAGAGCTGGACGTCTGGGGAGACTTGTTGTCACTCAGCTTCCAGAGAACACCACACGTCTCCAATCAGATCGTTTGCTGACTCGTGTGAAAGCTCCAGGTGAGCCAATAGTAGTAGTAGTAGTAATAATAATAATAATAATAATAATAATAATAATAATAATAATAATAATAATTTCGTTTATCAACGTCTCTCTGGAAAAGGATGGGATTCATTTCCAGAGGATTTCCCTTAATCCTGGCTTCAAACCAGGAGCTTCAAAGATCCAGGGTTTTCCTAAGGATGTTGGTGGTACCTATGATTGCAGAGGTCTGAAGGCCGCCTAAAATATCGGGGATTTCTAGGTTTTTTTTCAATTGTCCTTCAATAATAATAATAATAACAATAATAATAATAATAATGTCGTTCGTCAAATTCCGTCTGTGTTTGTTTACAATATCACGTCAGCTGATATTTATTCTTGACGATCTTAAAAATAGTCTTTTTCCTCTTATAGATAAAAAAGAATTTTCACAGAGAAATATTTTACGTTACACCGGCCAAGATTACACCGGTGTAACCTAAAATATTCCTCTATAAAAATTCTTTTTATATCTATAAGAGGAGAAAGACTATTTTTAAGATTGGACTTTTTCGATTTTCGATACTTACGGTTTATCTCCAATATCCTTATTGGAGTTTTGGGTATATTCCCATTGGCACGAACGAAAACCCCACGATATAATACCATCTTTAGACAAAACAGATACTACCCTTGGATAGTAACAAGAAGACCAAAAAGGTATATTATAGTTTCACGTACAGCCAAAAACCGACATAATTTTTTTTTACAGTGCGTTATGCTAATTTAATGTTCGTGGTATGTTTTCACATTCTATCCCTCTTTTTAATAAATAGGATCTCCCGATCGAATAATTTACAATATGGAAACCGTGACATACGTACGTACATACGTTAAAGGGACTACGCTATTAATACATAGACTAGACATTTTAGCCCATCAAAACTAAAGAAATCTTCTAGTCCGCTGATGATGACTGAATATGGTTGAATATCTGCCTAATTTTACATTAAATACACGGTTAAACGATAAAATCATCGCCGTAAACAACACTACAGATTTAATTTAAAACTTTTATTGAAAAAAAATCAATTTAGTTAACTTGATTATGTAGCAGAGCTGATATCTATTCAAAGTAGCCACCTTCAGCCTTAATCGAAACGGGTCTGGAACTTAAAGCATGCTTTTTCCACAAGCGTCGGCAGAAGCTTGACGATGGTGGCGATTAGGCTTGCTGTGGTGTTTTGGGAGGTCATGTTGGTGATGTTCTCGATGCATGGCCAAACGACGTAGTTCAGCGGGTTCAGGGGCAGGAGGGGAGCCAGTGAGAGAAAAGTACAAAGTCGTATCATTACTTCTGTAGCCAAGCCCGGGACTCTTTGAACATGTGAACCGGCGCTGAGTCCTGTTGCCACACTCAGAGTCTGTCATAGGCCACCTGATTGGACCAGGGGATCGCCACACCCTTCAACACATCTAGGTACTATTTGATGACGACTTTGACGAAAGTGTGAGGTGTCATTATGTTGCCCTCACTAGAAACCAAACCAAAGACCATAACCTTGGCCGGAAACCTTAATTTCATCACCTAGGCCACGCCCGTTATTTGTAGCAAATCAAGCGATGCATTTTGAGGACGCTGGCAATGGTCCTGTTGTTATAACTTGGATCGGTAGAGAGCAGGAGTTTTACAGCGGCGCATCTCCGATCTTGCCCGTTGAGCCTTGTGTCACTTTCAGTCATGATAGAAGGCTCCTATTGCTTTTGGGATTTCTACACAACTGGCCAACTAGTAGATGTTCCGCAATGAAAAAAGAAAACCGGTTTTCATCAAATGTAAATGGAATCATGTCGTCTTTTCTAGGGCGACAATTTTATCGTTCCACCCTGTACATAGTTTGCCGTATTTTATCACAACAAATGCCCATACAAAAATCAGACAGATCGACCTAGTAGATTTCGAAAAAAAAAGTTGACAGACAGACTAAGAAATATATAATCTATATATATATATATATATATATATATATATATATATATATATATATATATATATATATATATATATTATTCCTTAATTTGAATTCATTATTGAGATGAACATTATATATATTAATTTATTTTTATTTCGGACGATTGTTCCCATCTTTATTAGTTGTTGTTTTCATCTTTCAGTTAGGAGATTCGAAGTTTCTATCCGTTGCGGTTACCACCTGACGAAGGCTGAAACGTCGTGAAAAAACAACAACCAATAAAGATGAAAACAACAACTAATAAAGATGAGAATAATAGTCCGAAATAAAAATAAATTGATCTAATATATATGTTTGAAAAAAAATCCAACAGAATGTCGAAAAACAGACAAATTCTACAAATAAAATCTTGTATTATTAAATTAAGTATAAAGAAATTTATTTGTTAATTTTATTAAAAACTCCACCCCAGTCTTTTTCATTTCTTTTTTTTTCTTTTTTTCTTTTTTGTTTGCTTATTTTATTTTTGAAGGAGATATATTTCAAAAAAAAAAAAAAAGAAAAAACCCTACACCCGTGAATTATATTTTAAAAACTTTAAAAAACTTTACAAGGAAGAGGGCTCATTTTAAAGCTATATCTCATTCAGTATTTAGTTAAATTTTCTAGTTTTTGAACGATTATCGCGACTCCCAAGAAGAAATCCTCTCATGGACATTTTTCTTGTTCTCACGTGACACTCGACAAAAGGAAAAATCACCTAAATTCCTCAAGTCGTTATTTTTTTTGTTTCTTTCACTAATAAATACACATCTTATGACTAATCAAGGCGTAATGTTATACTCAGCCATGCATTATAAATAAGGAGTGATAACTCAATTTGACCTGGGGAGATCAAAATAAACCTTATAATAGAAATAATTTCCTATTAAAATCTCTAAAATAAAATAATCGTTTAAAAAATATGTGAAACTGAAAATATTTATCGAGACTTCTAACATGTAATTCTCTAATTGTTTCTTGTTTTCACGTAATACTCGAAACTACTTGCCTTTGAACTGAATAAACGCTTTAAAATAAGTTAAAGCACTAAAATATTATCCAACGTGGTAGAAAACGAAGACTTAGAAAAATCGATTTTATCAGTTTTAAAACATCAGTAACTAAATAAAAATATTTTTTTAAAATATTACGGAATGTAATCTCTTTTAAAAATAAAATATCTTTCAGAACGAACATAACATGTGTATATAATGAATTTTCATCCAACAATTATCAAATTTCCCTACATAAGAAAAAACAAACAAATCCTTAACAGTTAAATCGATTTTTCGGAATCTTGCCAAAATGAATTTTATGTGTCTGGTTTTTTACATAGGTGGTGTATCGGAATATATATATATATATATATATATATATATATATATATATATATATATATATATATTAAGTAATGTGATTTATAATTTAAAAGTTTTAAAATTTTTAAAATTTAAAAATCAAAATTTAATTAAATTAAAAATCAGTTTCATAAGAAGGAACAACAACAAAGTCAATTATCTGTACGATCGTTTCGGAAATCCGTGCTTTTTATTTGTGGTATACATGAAGTCACGTAGAATAATTATACATAGTTTTTTTGGTAAGCACGGTCTCCTCATCAGCAAATTTAGGAGGATTTCTATTGAATTGAAAAGACACCAAAAATAAACCTAGCATTAAAAGTAAGGCAGATGAATCTGAAAAATTGAAGTAAAAGGTTTGGATATAAAATTTATAAGAAAATTAATAAGGAAATTGGTATAGGTTAGAGATAGAAATGAGTAGAAAAAATATATATATTTTTGAATTTACATAATAAATTTGATTTAAAAATATATATATAATTACCTTTTGGTTTTCCTTTTTTTGAAATCAGGAACTGTATTTAAAGTAGTCATTTAGATGTTTGCTATAGCTTTTTATTTTATTGAATGATGAATTTTAAAAGGGCGACGCTCGTGCAGTAAATTGTTTCCGTTAGCGTATTTGATTTAGAGACGCTACAGTTAATATCTATAGAGAGAGAGTTTTTTTTTTTTTTTTTTTTTTTTTTTTTTTTTTGCAAGTTTTTAAGGGGAGATAATTGTCATGGCTTTATTTATTATTTGATTTACGAGTCTAAGGGCGGTAATTGGTTTAACTTAATTAATTAAAAAAAAAAAAAAAAAAAAAAAAAAAAATCTATTTTTACTAATGAGTAATTTTTAATGATTTAAGGTGGTTTATATTTATTAAATTTAAACCAACGTTTATGATTACACGATAGAAGCTCGTGTCTTGAATTTACTAGTTTGGTTGTGCTTTTTATATCTTCATATTTTAAAATTTTTACGGTTTCTTTTGTACATAATGTACAAAATTTATCTCCTGGTTTATATGATTTGCAAGTCTCAATTATTTGCCATTTTAAGTTGAAAGAAATATTGCTATTTTTTAGTTGCCAAATATAGTTGGATAGAGTAGTTTGGTTTGATAGAGAGTTATTTTTAAAAGAATGTTTGTGCGTTGAAATTCTATGTTTTATTGGGCCAGATGTGGAACCAATATATATTACCTCTTGATTATTATGATTATTTTCCGTTAGGTCTATTGTTGGATTATAATGTGGTGGGTTGGTTAATAATTGATCGGTAGATTGATTTAAGTTGGTGTTATTATTTAATTCGGTAGTTGAGTTATGGCTGTTGATAGGTTCTTGTATATTTGGAGTTTTTGATACTGTGCAGCTATAGATAACATTTTTAATTTTACATGAGCCTTGTAGGGGACATTTATTTTTTCTTCTACAGTTACAGTCCGATGTATTTTGTATAGTTGCATTTTGTAGTTTATTAATTTTATTATTATTAGAGCTAATTATTTTCTGATGAAGGTTAGGCATAGTAGAGTAAGAGACTTTAATTGTGTTCTTATTGAAAATCTTATTATATCTATGGGGGGCTTTAAAGTTCTTATCTAATATTTTAAAAAATTCTCTAGCTATGTTTGTTTCTAGGTTTTTGGAATACGGGGGGTTGAACCATAGGATCTCCTTGTGTCTATTCTTACGTTTGCGGGTTTTAGTTTGTTGTTTATTTATATTATTATCTAATATTTGTAGTTTGGTTTTATCTTTTTTTGTCTCCTGGTTATTTTTCTTAACTCGTATACGGGAAGACATTGCCATATTATATGTTATTACGCTTTTAATAGGTTTATTTTTAATGCAGTTTATGTTTCTATCATTTTCATTTATGAATTTAATTTGTGAATTATATCCAGAGTTTTTAAGGGCTTCATTATAGTATTTTTCATTTTTGGTAAATATTGATTTAGTAGAAGACAGTCTAGAAATTCTTAGAGCGATATTGGGAACTATTGATTTTAATATTGATTTAGGGTGGTTTGATTGATTGTGGACATATAGAAGTGATTGGTTAGGTTTATGGTATGGTTCAAAGGTAGAATTTTCAAGATTTAAGGTTATGTCTAAGAAATTAACAATTTTTTTATTAGGGTCGATTTTTATACTAAGTCCATAATTTTTAAATAATTTATGTAGAGCTTTAATTGCATTTTCATAATTTTTATTAGTAGAATTCGTTATGAAAAGTGCATCATCTCTATATAGCCCTCCTTCAAGTTTGAATTGTTTATGGAGTATACAATGTATTTCATTTAAAAGGAAAAGGCCAACTAGATCAGTGACCTGAGTCGAGTCCGTCGATCCCATTAAAATGTTGAAGTGGTTAGGGGTATTTTTCCTGGTCCAATATTTATTATCAAATGTTATTAAAGACTGTCTAGCTATAAGTATTAGTTTAGTTTCGTCTTGAGTTATATTAGTTAATTTTCGTGCCATTAATAGAGATTTATTAAGTAGGATAGGTGATATAGATTGGTAATATGATTCAATGTCAAAAGAAAGAAATTTAATATCATTTTTATTTTGAATATTAGAAAACCAGTCGATTACTTGGTTTTCTAATATTTCTATTGAATTGAAAAGACACCAAAAATAAACCTAGCATTAAAAGTAAGGCAGATGAATCAATAAAATAAAAAGCTATAGCAAACATCTAAATGACTACTTTAAATACAGTTCCTGATTTCAAAAAAAAGGAAAACCATAAGGTAATTATATATATATTTTTAAATCAAATTTATTATGTAAATTCAAAAATATATATTTTTTTTCTACTCATTTCTATCTCTAACCTATACCAATTTCCTTATTAATTTTCTTATAAATTTTATATCCAAACCTTTTACTTCAATTTTTCAGATTCATCTGCCTTACTTTTAATGCTAGGTTTATTTTTGGTGTCTTTTCAATTCAATAGAAATCCTCCTAAATTTGCTGATGAGGAGACCGTGCTTACCAAAAAAACTATGTATAATTATTCTACGTGACTTCATGTATACCACAAATAAAAAGCACGGATTTCCGAAACGATCGTACAGATAATTGACTTTGTTGTTGTTCCTTCTTATGAAACTGATTTTTAATTTAATTAAATTTTGATTTTTAAATTTTAAAAATTTTAAATTATAAATCACATTACTTAATATTGAATTAGCTCTAGGACATTTAACTATCGAGCTTATTATATATCTAAATTACAACGAGCATTTCCTGTATTTTAATTAAACTAGTAATTTCACTATTACATTAAAATACACTTAGCTCTTTAGACTATTATTCTAATCTCCTTTAAATTATATATATATATATATATATATATATATATATATATATGTATGTATATGTATGTATGTATGCATATGTATGTATATATAGGTATATGTATTTATATATATAGGTATATGTATATGTATATATATATGTATATATATGTATATATACGTATATGTATATATATATGTATATATATATGTACATGTGTGTATATATATATGTATATATATACGTATATATGTATATATGTACATGTGTGTATATATGTGTATATATGTATATGTGTGTATATATATGTATATATATGTATATATATGTGTATATATATGTATATATATGTATATATATGTATATATGTATATATATATATATATATATATGTATATAATCAAAAGGCTTGTTGTAGCTGCAACGAGGGTGCGCAATAGAATGCACCCACATAGATTAAGCTTGCAGATAGGGCCATTTGTGAGCTTCAGCTGATTGAAAATGCCCAATCTTGGGAGTAAAAGAACCTCCAATACAAGAGCGGACGTGTAGTGGTGACGTGGCCACTATGTAGTGAATCTGAAGTAGGAGTAAGAAGGGGAAAAAAAGATAGAACAGATGCCCCTGATACGTAAGAACTTTAGAAGTAAAATGTTCCCCTATTGTGAATTAAAGGTACCAAAATTTTATATCAGAGTATGTATGTGAGATGTTCTTAGTTTGGTATTCTGAAGTGGTCTGAGTGAGACATTTGGAGAAATCACACACCTCATCATCGGACTAGCTAAGGGTTTAGTGGAGCGCTTTTTACCGTCGGCGCGAATGAGGTTCAGGTCACCACAATTAAGAGTTTAGTTAAGGGAGGTGTTACATTTTTTTCCACTGTATGATTTGGAAGACTGAGAGATTAAGTGCCTGGAAGTCCGAGTGAATCCGTAAATAAAATTTTGAAACTTAGCAGGTACCTTGGAAAATTGAATGCTGACCACGGAAACTTATGTAGATGGGTTTTTTTTTTTCTGTTTTGGTCCCAATAGCTAGAGTGCGAATGCTTATTAAAAGCATGGAAGGGTTGAAAGAATAACGCCTGTATAGAAGAAGACAGAAATCTGTCGGATAAGATGTCGTCAAAATTTTTTTTTTGAAGATAAGGCGGGGGGCGCCTTGGTATTGGAATCGGCATAGGATGGCTAACGTGGCAGCTGTTAACGAACATGAGGTTACTTTACCCACATCCCTGAATGATGCCATATGAGCCGTGAAAAAGGGTCCGGCCGAATAAATTATTTAAGACGGGAGACATAGAAAACATATGTCTGCGCCGTATGTTTATTGAAAAAAAAGGATGAAAACATATTGAAAATGCATAGCGGAGATATTATCTGACATTTTCCTGGCTCGCAGGAGTGAAGGATAAGGTGAGAATTAGGCTGTGATCATAGCGTAGTATCTGTTAACTGTGGCAAGCGGGGTCAATGGTCAAAACATTATTATTATTATTGTATTCTTATTAATTGATTTGAGCGATGGATGATCGCTGGATCAGTTATTATGATTAGAAGAATAAACAATTAAATTGCGGAAGAAATGATTGACGTGTGAATCGCAAAAGGAATGTGAAAATAGAAAATATATGTAAACATTATTTTGGGGGTTTGAATAAACAAATAACTAGCTGTGAACATTAGGTTGGTCTGAGACGCGAGGTGACGTAGGAGAACACGTGATGTAATTAGTTTTGGAGAGATTCAGACAGTTGAGGATTGACCACCAGAGCAGACAGACGTCTAGATAGGGGTGGACAGACAGCTAGGAGCGGGCTGTAAGAACAGAAAATGTAGACTAACTGCAGATCCTGTGAAAACCATTTGAGACAACTGTAATAAATTTATATTATGAAAACATAAAGAGTTGATTTAATGGTTTCACAAATAAAAACGGGTGTCTCAATTGAATGGTGCTGATCGCTTCATGGTTCGTCACGGGGCAGCGGGAAGATACAGAAGAACACTTCAAGAGAAAGGTATGAAGCATATATTATTCTTCTTACACATGAACTGTAAAAATATCCCGTGTGATAAGTCTGATACAACATGACTCGGTTTACACGTCAATATCATGTCCCCTGGCTAAACAACATACATACGATTTATACGTTTATTATTTGTCTGTTAAAAGAATAATATCTTACATCCACTAGATAACACATGACACGTTTTAATATATCATCTCCTCCAATATAAACCAATATAGAGCACATGCTCTCAACCAAAGTGGAACACTGTGAAGAGGAGATGCTATTTCATTTGCTTTGCACAGCTTCCAAC
>NC_136520.1:65109932-65112432 GCF_053919585.1 Euprymna scolopes
CGAAAAAAAAAGCGGTATTTTTTTTTAACTTTGACCCTCATTATGACCTGTAAACATTTATTGTTTTAGATTAATATCAAGTTATTAAGTTAGATCCATGTCCAAGCAATCTATATCTAAAATTTCAAGTGTTTAGACCCCAAATTGTTGGAGGAGTTTCATAGAGTTCTTAAAGGTCATATCGTTGAAGTTTGACCCCTTAACAGCCAAATTTCTGGGAGAAAATGAATCACATCGATTTTCCCAAATCTCAGTACCCTGCATATCAAATTTTAAGTCTGTAGACCCAAAATTTACAGAGTTATTGCGTAGGGAAATGTACACACAGACACAGACACACACACACGCGTTCACTTTTATAGATATATAGATTTCATTTTTTTATATATTAGTATAAATAGTAACTGTATTGTATCTATATCTTGTTATTGGGAAAGTGGTATTTACACTGGAGAGCCATCCATCAAAGCTCCAAAACAGCTACATGGTAGACAGCTGATGATCCCCGTTTTCTATTTAATAATTTTAGTTAAGGTTTTTTTTTCATCCTTATATAGTTGAATTCTCTTTTGTAATTGTAGACTTTTTAGAAGTCGGCCTATGCAATATATATATATATATATATATATACGTAAATTGAATAAAATCACAACCTACATGAACAGAAATTCACTTTTTTTTGGCGTTAAGCTCTTACAAATGTTTCGTGAAAGGATGGACAATTGCATATATATATATATATATATTTACTATAATAATTAAATACCTACAGACACTAGAGTTTCATCCTTATTCATCGCAGGGTGTTACGATTAACACCAGTCGATAGATTCAAACCCGGCGACACAAGCCATCTTTGGTTTGATTAGCAAGGACCGGATCCATTCGGTTACAGTTAAACGCGTGAAATAACGTTGAAATAGACCATTTTATTTTTACATGTTTTTGTAGGTCAGCCAGAGTGATCTAACCATTATGTAATGATCTATGCATAAGAGCTAAAAAAAAACGACTTTATTTAACAGAATGTGCTCACGATAAGAAACGAATTTTTTAAACGGGCTGAGATAATTATTTACTATAATTATTAAATACCTATAGACATTAGTGTTTCATTTTTTTTTTCGGGAATCTTCAGTGCAGGGTGTCACGATTAACACCGGTCGATAGATTCGAATCCGGCGAGACAAGCTATCTCTCGCTTGATTAGCAAAGACTGTATCCATTCGGCATTGTTAACCTCGTGACATAACGTTGAAATTAAACATTTTATTTTTAAATGGTTTTTTAATAATATATTTAATAATATTTGTATAATATAATTTTTTTTAAATATATATATTGCATAAGCAATATATATATATATATATATATATATATATATATATATATATATATATATATATATATATATATATATACAAAATGAAAATTACAATTGAATTTACCAAAATGATCCAAGATGGTAAAATTAAAGTAAATTATAAATATTAAAGAATTAATATTTATAAAATTATCTCAGCAGATGTAAAAGCTCGATAAAACCAAATAGGAAATAGAGCTTATAATATGAGCAAACAGTTAATCAAATATGTTAAAAAACACTTTCAACTTTCTTGAAGTTTTACATTTGGATTTTACCGTCAATGGATTTTTTTATCTTCCACCAGACTATCCATTCATGTGTAATCACCTTTTTCTTCACCATATTGCCTCTGCTTCACTTTTTTGTTTTCAAGTGAGATCTTTGACTTACTTGTTGTTTCAACGAATACTTCTGCATGCAAAATCCGATCCTGCATTTTGCTAATTCCTACCCTCTGATGAGAAGGAAAGTATTTCTTCGAAACTCCGCGGATTAAGGACTATCCATTTATCTAGTGTTTCCTTTTCAGATTAAATATGTTTTTAACTCATTCAAAGTGTTTTTAACATCTTATTAACTATTTGGTCATATATATTTATATATATATATATATATATATATATATATATATATATATATATATACTGCTTATGTAATATATATAAGCAATATTTATATATATATATATATATATATATATATATATATATATATATATCAACGGATATATAGATGAAGGGAGTATGCATTTATAAAAGGTTATCGTGAGAAATGAAAGCCCTTATTTAATGATGTAAATATCAGGGTTCGAAATTCTTTGATGCTGTCGAGAAATCAAAACCAAAATCCCTCACGTTCGAAAATCATGGAATCTCTACCGATTCCAGCGATGAAAGTTGACATTGGGATTTGCATGGCTTATGAGTCCGGCATCTAGTCACGGTTTCTCGTTTGATGCACGAGGCCATAACGCTGATAGGGTTAAATACCTTTTCACATACCAGGGAAACCATCTGAGTAGAAGATAAGCGCCGAGAAGCACAGTGCTTGGTTTTCATCCTCATAACACAGCCTTCTTTTGCAGAAGAGCAACATCTGACGTCAGCACGTTTGGTAGGAACACGCTCGCTTCCT
>NC_136520.1:65117432-65152432 GCF_053919585.1 Euprymna scolopes
GCACAAAACAATTTAATGAACTTTTAAATCATTATTATTTCAGTTACTTGGGTTAGAAATTATAATTTTGTAGAGCCAAAATGAACTAATAACGCCACGAGTTTATAAGCGAAATGCGAACAGATTACTGCGTCATTGATCTTCCGTAGAAAAAAAATATTCACGTTCGATTTCTAAAAATATTTCTAAATTATTCATCATTCCAAAACAGTGTCGATTAAATTATTTTTTTTTAAATATTAACAGTAAGATTTTCTGTTTATTCATAAAATGATTTAAGACTGAATCTTCTACACTTTTTTACGAACCTTCAATCAATTCAATCGTTATTGAAAAACAGGAAACTGTTTGAAATTACACAGGTAAAAACTGTCGAATGTAAACCTATTAAACTAAAAACTTTTCTCATCTGCATCGTACAGGCAAAAAACGCGGCATCGTTATAAAGAACGAT
This sequence comes from Euprymna scolopes, assembly GCF_053919585.1. NCBI lineage: Eukaryota > Metazoa > Mollusca > Cephalopoda > Sepiida > Sepiolidae > Euprymna > Euprymna scolopes. The sequence continues at coordinate 65,117,887 of NC_136520.1, forward strand.
ATCTCGGATAAAAGATATAAAAAATTGGGGGTAAAATCGTACATTATTTCGTGTGGAAATAGCGCTTTGTTTAAAAGAGATAAGATAGAAACCTTGCTATCGCCGCTTGTTACAATAATCATCGTTATGTTCTTCTATTTTAAAAAGCTAAATTTGCGACGTTGTAACATTTGACTGTCTTAAGTTATATGAGGTCGCGTCCAGCACACGTCAATTCTATTTTTTTTTCTTCTGCTTTCGATTTCGTTTCTGGCTGATGGCACCGAAGACCCGGGGGTTTTTTTATTGTTTTTTTTTACGACCGGCCTCACCGCCTCTTCTCCCATCCCCGTTGTAACAATTTTTTGCCCTCCCTCGCTGTCACAATTATTTCTTTCTCTTACGACCAGGCAACGTCGCCTGCCCCCGCTGTCACAATTTTGTACAATCGAGCAACGCCGGGCGCCTCCCTCTCGCTATTTTTTTTTTAATTCTCGTAAAACTTAAATTATTTTGATATATTTACTAACTTCTTTTATTCCAAAAAATCGATAAAAACGTATAAATCGGCAACGTTTATGACGGAAAATTAAATATATTTTATTTCATCATTCCAATATATTTTAATATGTTAAATAAAATAAGATGTGAATCCGCCCCCCCCCAATAAATTCTGACAAGATCGCGTTACGGGGGGGGGGGGGAATGATAATTCTTTTGTATATTCTATTTCAGTTTATTTATAGTTCAGCTTCTTTTTTTTAATCTGTAAACAAATTAAGGAAATTGATTAATTATTTGATTTTAAGAGAATATTAAAAATCGTGTTCATTTCATTGGTTACGTCAAAATATGAAAAACAATATACGGTTCCAATTTTTCTGTTTATACTTTGTGAGGATTTTTTTGTTGTCGAAAATTAACTTGTATTATTGAGAGTAAAATTGATAAATGAGAAGAAATTTGAGATTTTTTTATAATCTGTTTTTTTTTTTTTTGAGAATACAGCAAAAATTATAATGAATCAATTTTATTTTACAAGTCTTAACTGTTATTATTTTTTATTGCAGTGGATAATTCTGCATTTTTTAGTGTCATACATATATATATATATATATATATATATATATATATATATATATATATAAAATATATATATGTAATATATATATATATTTAATATATATATGTAATATATATATGTAATATATATATGTCTGTAATATATATATATGTAATATATATATATAATATATATATATGTAATATATATATATAATATATATAATATATATAATATATAAATATAATATATATATGATATATATAATATATATATATATAAGATATAATATATATATATATATATATATATATATATATATATATATATATATATATATATATATATATATATATATAAACAAATTTACATAATTATGACACTGGACATGATACTGTTTCAAACAAATGGTCGTTTAAAACCAGAAATCATCGTCAGATGACTTATTGTCCACCAAATTAGCATGTCCAGTGTCGCGACCCTGTAAATTTGTTTATATCAATAATATATATATATATATATATATATATATATATATATATATATATATATATATATATATATATATTGCTCTTCTTTTCTTGAGCATTCCTAATAATCTCGTAAAATTCATTACTTATCACTTTTGAATTTTTTTTTTACCTCGAGTATAAGGGTAAATGAATGTAAGGAAGTCAATGGGACAAAGAAATAGTAATTGTTAGTAGTGGGACACTCATCTAGAACTTGTTTACGTTAGACTTGCAGACAACCATATTGTAGTCAGTTCGAAAGTAGGAAAACGGAAGAGAGTTCTACAGGCGCGCAATTCTAAGAAAGAAGCTTTCTTCATGGAATCTAGGTTTAAGTTTAGGAACAGGTAGAGGGTGGGGAGAATTAATGAGAGTGGTTTCAACTAGATAAGTTTTTTTAGTGAAAGTCAGACAAGGGAGGACTATAGAATGGAGCTCAGACGAGCACTTGCCATGAATATAACGATAAAGTAGAGACAGGTTCGCAACGTCTCTTCTGTGAGAAAGAGGGTGCAGAGAAGAAAAAAGGGCATGCTCCACTAGGTTACGAAGTCTATTTTGAACTCTGTCAAGGCAGGATAAGTTTTTCTAGCAACTCCTGTCCAGATTTGACAAAAGTACTCCATCCTTGGACGTACTTGGCTCTTATATACGTAGAGAACTGCGTAAGCAGTGAGATATATACTGGAGCGCTCGAATGATTCCATAATTCTTTCATTGGCAACGGATTTAATGTACATATTCGATCTCAGATCGAAGTTAGATCAAGAAGCTTGTCAAAACACGGAGCCTCCCCAAGATGAGAGCGATTCGTTTCAATTAGTGCCAGACGGGGACAGAACGTTAATGATGTAAAGATAGCAGCTTGGTTTTAGATGCATCAAAATCAACCAAATACCTCTTTATCCATGGCACCACGAGATCATGGACAGAGGCGAGAGAATCAGAGAGAACTCGGTCGTTTTCGGCCTTTGAAGTGTTGCCATAGATGGTAGTGTCACCAGCATAAATGTCTACGAATGATCCTAGGATGTGATTTGGAAATAATTGATGGATATGAGAAAGAGAGTTGTGTCCAGGATGGGCCCCTCAGTGACTCCAGCATTAGTATTGTGAGCTTCTGATTTCTACCCATCAATCACTACTCTTATGAACCTATCAGAGAGAAATGACTTAATAATTGAAAAGATATTTCCAGCTATACCGTAGCTGGAGAATTTGTGGAGTAGACCTTTATGCCATACTCTATCAAAGGCCTTTGATGTATCAAAAGCCATTAGCCTAGAAAAGATGCCTCCGTTGAGAGTGCATGTATATATATATATATATATATATACATACATACATACATATATATATATGTATGTATATATATACATATATATCCATATATATATATATATATATATATATATATATATATATATATGTTGTGAAGGAACATAACTGGCTATACACCGGTTACAAACTGTATATATATATTGGACTGTTTGGCAGACAGCGGCAGACAAGCAGTCGCAGTAAGACGGATAGTCTTACGTGTTGATTATCAGACTTTCTTCCCCATACTTGTTACTATGTACTTCTATTTACCTTAGGCGAGCAGCCTTACGTTTCTGTATTATAAATAAACCCCATTACACATACCACTCGGTGTAACTCACGTTTGTCTTTATTTCCTAAGTATTTAGGAATATAACAATGGCGACGAAAGGATGTTCTTTCTCTTAACAGAGATAAATTACCGTACCAAGGACTGTGTACAATGCAAGGATTTTTTGTTTTACGAAAAAAACAAACTACACAAGGATTTTGGACCACGTGCGTCAATGAATTTAAAAATTTTTCCTACCTAAAGTAGCGAAAAGTACGGATTTTTCTTCGTAAAGAACTCACAAGAAATTATAGAAACATGTTCAAGGTAAAATGGAATTTATATTTATTTTGACAAGTAAAAAAAAGAAAAAAAAAAAAAATGGTCGCAAGTTGAATTCGAAACTACACTAAAGGATTACGAGTTTCGAAAGAAAAAATATAAATACAACGACTATTGTACCATTTTATGCCACGTGGGAACGGCAGCCATATATATATTTTTTTTTTTGGGAAATTAATTGTTTGTTATTGCCTTTATATAAATAATGTGAACTATTTGTCGTGGGAAGTAAGAAATATTTTGTGTATGAACTTACGTTGTTGAAAAAAAAAAAAAAAAAAAAAAAAAAGAATTATTTTACAAAGCCTGTTGAATTACTATGGATGAACTTTGTTGAAACGTGTTGTGTCTGCATATTGCTACTAATTTACGATATACGTAAATTTACGATTTTTCTTTGGAATTATTGTGTAGAATTCGAAAAGACATTTTTGTACTAGAAGCTAACATGGAACAATTAGCAGAGTTAACTAAGGCTCTAGCCCTTAGCATCCAGGAACAGACAAAAATGACTCAACAATTTTTAGCGCAACAACAACAACAACAACAAATTCAACAACAACAGCTACAGCAACAGCTGCAACAACAACAAGAAAGAACACAAAAAACTTTAGAGGCACAACAAGAACAAACAAACATACTACAACGACAAATGTCGACACAGCAAAAGAATTTAGAAAAGCTAATTCTAACGTCGACCGGGAAGAAGACTAATTTTTCTGCCGAGGGTATTTCAAATTCACTAACGGAATTTCGTTACTCCCCGGATACTGGTGTTACTTTCCCTGCATACTACAGAAGATACGAAACAATTTTTACGAAAAGATGTTTAGACTGGACCGATGAGGAAAAAGTTACCCTGCTACTACAAAAACTGGGTACTGATGAAAACACCAAGTATGCAAATCTAATTCTACCAAAAAAACCGGAGGAGGTTTCGTTCGAGGAAACAATTAGTACCTTGTCGAAAATATTTGATAAAAGGGATAGCCTATTTCACTCCAGATACAAATGTTTGAACATTCAGAAGGCAGAAGCTGAAGACTATCTAGAATATGCTTGCACTGTGAACTGTTTATGCGAATCATTTAAATTGAATGAAATTTCCGCAGACCAATTTAAATGTTTAATCTTTGTACAAGGTCTCACAGCACCAAGGGACAAAGATATACGTTCACGGATCCTAACAATTATGGAGGCGGATCCTAACATAACATTGCAAAAAGTCACTGAAGAGTGTCAACGTCTGATTAACATAAAGAAAGACAACACTCGCATTGAAGAGAAAAATATTTTTAAGGTGCAGCAAGTAAAAAGGCAAGGGACCACAAGAAAGTCCAGGTTCCAAGAACACAGGATCCTTAAAGGATACAAAGACCCAAAGCTAAAGTGTAAATGTTGTGGTAGTTTAAGACACAACAATAAGACCTGCTGGTTTAGGAACAAAATATGTTATGAATGTGGTCTCAGAGGTCACAAGGGAACATACTGTGCCCAGAAGAATAGACAAGGGACCGATAATGTAAATACGCTTCGCATGAATAAAGAAAAAAGCTGCGAAAGACGGAAATATGTTGATGTTCGGATAAATGGACATCTGGTTACATTGCTTCTGGATAGCGGTGCAGATATTAGTATTATAAATGAAGATATATGGAAAAGGATAGGTCGACCTGAATTAACGAAAACCAGAAAGACGGCGAGAAGTGTGTGCAGCAAAAGATTAGAGTTCAAGGGAGAATTAAAATGCAAAGTGACATTCGCTAACCAGACTCATAAATCCAAAGTGTACGTCGTACCAGGAAAGAATACATGCCTGTTTGGGGTAGATTGGATTGTCCTGTTTAATTTATGGGAGAAACCCATAAATTCGTTTTGTAACGTTTTAACTGCAGAAAAAGCAAACCAAAGGGAAGACTTCCTGAAGGATTTGAAAACTGAATTTCCCAATGTTTTTGCCGAAGGACTAGGACTCTGTATTAAGACAGAGGCAAAATTTGAATTAAAGAAAAATGCCACTCCAGTATTCAAACCTAAAAGGAATGTGCCTTTTTCAGCGATGGACGCAATCGAAAAAGAGTTGGATAGACTTCAACAACTGGAAGTCATTGAAAAAGTTAACCACACAGATTGGGCAAGTCCAACCGTGTATGTAAAGAAAAAAAATAACAGAATAAGGGTCTGTGGAGATTTTTCAACGGGTTTAAATGACTGTCTATTGGACCATAATTATCCCCTTCCGTCCGCAGAAGATCTGTTCTCTAAGCTTAACGGAGGAAAAATTTTTTCTATGATAGACCTCTCAGATGCTTACTTGCAAATTAAGATCAGCGATGAATGCTCCAAATACTTAGGCATAAATACTCATAAGGGCATTTTTAAGCTAAAGAGGCTTCCTTTTGGATTAAAGGTTGCTCCTGCTATTTTCCAGCAAATTATGGACACGATGCTGGCAGGGTTGGAATTTTCAATGGCCTACCTTGACGATATCCTAATTAAAAGTGAAAATTTGCAAGATCATAAGAAGCATGTAAAAGAAGTATTCAAAAGAATACAGGAATTTGGTTTTAAATTGAGCCCAGAAAAATGCGATTTTTTTATGAAAAAAATTAAATATCTAGGTCAAATAATCGACAAAGAGGGTCGAAGACCGGATCCACAAAGGACTGAAGCAATTGAAAAGATGCCTGCTCCAGATTCAGTGACAAAATTAAAATCGTTTTTGGGATTAGTTCAATACTATGCAATTTACATCCCTAACATACATAATTTAAGAGCTCCTCTTAACGAGTTACTGAAAAAGGGTGTTAAATGGAACTGGAATAAGGAATGTGAATCTGCTTTCCAAAATATCAAAAGATGTCTACTGTCAGACTTAGCATTGGCACATTTCAATCCAGAAAAGGAACTAATACTAGCAACGGACGCCAGTGATTACGGTGTTGGCGCTGTATTACTTCACAAGTATGAGGATGGTAGGACAAAAGCTATCGCCCATGCTTCAAGAACGTTGGTTGCAGCGGAGAAAAATTACAGCCAAATTGAAAAAGAGGCGCTGTCGATAATATTTGGAATTACAAAGTACAATCGATTTCTCCATGGACGATCTTTTATTTTGCAAACCGACCATAAACCCCTACTTATCATATTTGGATCAAAGAAAGGCATTCCCACACATACTGCGAATCGATTACAGCGATGGGCTGTAACCCTCTTAAACTATCAGTTTAAGATGGAACATGTATCCTCAAAAAAGTTAGGACACGCAGATGCATTATCACGGTTGATCCCTAAAAGAAGCGAAAGTTTCGAAGAAACGGTAATTGCTGCGCTTAAAGACGAAAGTGAATGTACAAGTTCAATGTGTAATATGATACGTGAACTTCCGGTAACTTTCGAAAAAATAAAAAAAGAGGCAGTAAATGACATTTTCATTAAGAAAATGAAAAATCAATTGGGATGGATAAAAAAAAATAAAAAGGTAGATCAAACAACGCCTTTTTCCATCTGTGAAGATGTGCTCATGTATGGTGAGAGGATCGTAATTCCACTAACGTTACAGAGGAAAATTCTGAAGGAATTTCATACAGGTCATCCGGGCATTTCGAGAATGAAATCCCTTATGAGAGGATATGTGTACTGGCCTGGTATGGACAAGGAAGTTGAAAAATGTGTCAAGACATGCAGAGGATGTCAATTAGCAGCTCGAGATCCTCCAGTAAAAACGACGCCATGGCCAAAGACGGACCTACCCTGGTCACGTCTGCATATTGATTATGCGGGACCTATAAATGGTTATTTTTACTTGATTATTGTAGATTCTTTTTCAAAATGGCCAGAAATATTTAAGTTTAGACATCCAACAGCAAAAAACACTGTGAGTGCGCTTAATGAAATTTTTAGCCGTTTTGGAGTGCCAAAAACCTTAGTGAGCGATAATGGAACAGCATTTACTGCTCATGAATTCAAAGAATTCTGTGACTCACTAAATATTCTACATATGACAACACCTGTGTACCATCCACGATCGAATGGGTTGGCCGAAAAATTTGTAGATACGTTTAAAAGGGCACTTAAGAAAAATCTTACTACGGACACAGACGAACAATGTATTCAAACATTTTTAGCAATTTACAGGGTGACACCAAATCCTAATAATAATGTCAATTCTTCCCCGGCTGAGCTAATGTTTGCAAGAAAGATAAGATCTGTCTTCGATAGGCTGCTACCAGAGAAAAAGAAAGTTTTCAAAAAAGAAAACCTTAATACCAAGTGCTTCTCCCCAGGTGAAAATGTATATTTCAAAAATTTTCAAAATGGACGAAATCAGTGGGTTGAAGGTATTATCAAAAAAAGGATTGGGAGCATGGTCTATACCATCCAAGGATTAAGTTTTGTCTGCAAAAGACACAGAAATCAAATACGTCCCAGACTGTCTCCAAATGTGGAAGAGACACCAATGGAAACATTGTGCGATATTTTTGATATACCAAAACCAGCGTGTGTACCGCAAACAATGAATATTTCGCCTGAACCGACCATACGGGCTGGACAGAAACCTTTACCCCGGGTAACGCTGACCAGAAGGAAAAGCGCAAGAAAGAGAAAAGTTACCAGGAGATTAAGCCCTGACCCTAAAAGGAAGAGGTATTTAAGCTAAAATCAGGAAGATTTCAGCTTCAGGGGGAGGTGTTGTGAAGGAACATAACTGGCTATACACCGGTTACAAACTGTATATATATATTGGACTGTTTGGCAGACAGCGGCAGACAAGCAGTCGCAGTAAGACGGATAGTCTTACGTGTTGATTATCAGACTTTCTTCCCCATACTTGTTACTATGTACTTCTATTTACCTTAGGCGAGCAGCCTTACGTTTCTGTATTATAAATAAACCCCATTACACATACCACTCGGTGTAACTCACGTTTGTCTTTATTTCCTAAGTATTTAGGAATATAACAATATATATATATATTTTGTGATGATTGCCGTCACATTCAGTTCTCCCAATCTTGTCGTCCATGCCATCTCAGATGACTCTGCATTCCCGCCGCCGATTTACACATCTTGAAGCAGATGTGACATACAAATTGATCAATTTCCATCGAGTTGACTTCCTCTGGAGGTTGAAAGATACTCCTATGAACAATCACAGGTCTTCTCAAACCAATAGTAGACTTGCAAACTTTGCTGCATGTTAAACAGATCGTTTGGTTCGGACTAATAGGTGCAAGGTTGATTTGAACAGGGGTTTTGTGCGATTTAAGGTGGTTGACGTAGCCAGCTTTTGACAAAAGCACTCGCATTTCTAGCTCTGTGTGTCGCGGTTAAGACCATCAATTTAAGCTTTTGAATCTCTCGCTTCAGATTGCTGTGGGCCTTTTTTTTTTTTTTCTCTAGAGCATCAAAACTTTCGTGTACAAGCTTTCTCCACTTCTGCCTTTGCAGACTAAGTTCTTCCCATATGTCGATGTCGATTTGTAAGACTTTCAAATTATTCTTTGTAGAGTCCCTGAACCTCTTCCTAGGCTTGTGTTGAGGGCGCTTGCCATTTTCCAGCTCCTCGTAAAAAAATTGTTTTAGCAGCCTACATATATATACGTGTGTGTGTGTGCGTGTGTGTGTGAGTGTGCGTGTGTGTGTGTCTGTCTGTGTGTGGGTGTGGGTGTGTATGTTACTCTAGAAGTTTTCTCGCGAACTACATGTCCGATCTAGTTAAATTCTGTATTGTCTTTTTTATCATGATAAGGTACAGCAAACTAAGTTTTATTGTATTCGTTCGGGTAGATATTATTAAAGATTATTACCTAATGCAAAAATGAGCACAGTTTTAACCATATTGAATCATCAGTTTCATTCCAAGTCAGTGGCTTCTAAGTTTTAGCCGTCAAAACGGGCAAAAAGTATAGTCTATCTTTAATTGTTCGGTAAAAATGTCACTTGCAAAAAGGTCACCAGAAAAAATGGCCAGTTGAAAAATGGCGCTGGCAAAAATAGTACCGAAAACCATGGCCCGGTAAAAATGGCACCAGTAAATATGGCACGGTAAAAATGGCACTGGCAAAAATAGCACCGGAAAAAATGGCCCGGTAAAAATGCCACTGGTAAAAATAGCACGGTAAAAATGGCGCTGGCAAAAATAGTACCGGAAAAAATGGCCCGGAAAAAATGGAACCGGTATATATAGCATGGTATAAATTGTGCTGGCAAAAATAGTACGGAAAAAATGGCACCAGAAAATATGATATGATAAAAATAGCACTGGCAAAAATAACATCGAAAAAAATGGCCCTGTAAAAATGGCACCAGTAAATATAGCATGGTAAAAATGGCGATGGCAAAAATAGTACCGGAAAAAATGGCCCGGTAGAAATGGCTCCGGTATATATAGCATGGTATAAATGACGCTGGCAAAAATAGTACCGAAAAAAATGGCCCGGTAAAAATGGCACCAGTAAATATGGCATGGTAAAAATGGCACTGGCAAAAACAGTATTGAAAAAAATGGCTCGGTAAAAATGGCACTGGTAATTATGGCATGGTAAAAATGGCTCTGGCAAAAATAGTACCAAAAAAAATTGCCCGGTAAAAACTGCACCGGTAAATATAGCATGGTAAAAATGGCGCTGGCAAAAATAGCACTGAAAAAAGTGGCCCTGTAAAAATGGAACCAGTAAATATGGCACGGACAAAAATAGCACCGGAAAAAATGCCCTGGTTAAAAATGGCGAAAATGAATAAATAGGTAAAAATGGCAGTTTTACAAAAGAAAATTAAGACTATTTAAAAAGCTTCCATCCTCCTAGTTTGAAATAGGGCTAAGCCTCCCCCCCCCAAGTAGTAAATAAATATTTCTATATAGGTATAGATGGGGGCTAAGTTTTTTTATTAAAAAAATTAGGGGTTTACTATGGTCAATCAATTATTGTTGCTAAGTCCAGATTTTCTGCAGGAATTGTCAGTATTTTTTTAATATTAATTTAATTAGAAGTATTTTTTTTACCTTACCTCTACAAAATTTGAACTGAACTTTTTTTTAAACAAACTGTAGACTAACCCTAATCTAAGTTTAAATTTAGTTTGGAAACTTTGATTTAGAAACTTTAGTTTAGAAACTTTGGTTGGAAACTTTGGTTTGATTAGGTTAAATTTTTTTAGAAATACTGAAAATATAATTATAACGTTTTATTTACTTATTTTTTTCATAATAACTAGTTATGTACAATAATCTGAAAAAAAAGCTAAATAAAATCTTATCGCTATCATATTTACATAAATTCAATTTATTTTTTAAGTTTTGAAAATAGAAACATGAATCAAATAAGTTACTTAAAAAACCCCAAAAAAACAAGATATTATACATAAAATTGGCAAAATTGATTTACAAATTTACATTTGTAAATAATCAAATAAAATAGTAGTGCATAATAGTAATGTTGTTTTTTTTTTTTACAATAGACTTTAAAACGTTTATTCGGTTTTTAAAAAAAAAACAAGTAGCGTCCGTTACGTGAGAATAATAAGTATATGGCTGATACGATAGGGTCATGTCTTTGAAGTCTCGATAATGAAGTCAAAACTTTAAAAAAATTAAACAAATTATTCGTAGAAATTTTACGGATGACTTTTTAAATAATCTGCAGCTTACTGCCCGTGCTGAAATAATAGCGTCATTATTTAGAAAGCCATCTTTATCATGAATAGGAAGTTTCTTTTTTGAACTATTGTGTACTTTCATCTTACAATTAAATAAATAAATAAATTTAGGAAACTGAAACTTTCACCGGAAGTTATATTACTGATGAAGTTTAATATCAGGAAAAAAATCTGATCAAACACCGCATGCTGCTAATCTTTAATCAGGTACTCCTCTTATCAGTACGTTTTTTATGTTTTGCCTCAATTCGCAATTATAACATTTTTATGTTGTGAAATAAAATTAGCAATTACTAGCAGGGAGACATGGTGTTGCTCGGGATTGAATGATGATTCACGAATGTTTCACACCCTTATGATGTTATTTTCATTTAAATCGGTGAAGCCCATTTTCCAATCTAATCGATTGATTGCCTGCTCTAGTTGGTAACCCATCGCGATGCACCAAGAGTAAGCTTTACTTAACTCCCCATAATTAACAGCGTAGAGAACTTATTGTTGGTTATATAAAATTATTATTTGTATATAATGACTTGAGTTAAAGTTTAAAATGCAAAAGTCCAGCATCATTGTGAAATTGTGCTCTGAACAAAAACATTCATTTCAATCTGCCATATCAAAAACATACTGTTGATTATATATGCCTCGCCTTCGCGGCTTTGCTAGGGTTATAAATTATGATGAACGATCAAACAAATTGAGAAAGAAAGAGAGCGACTATACAAGTAATTAAGATTGTATTCCTTATCTCTACCTCCCTAAAAACTTTTCGCGTTGCCTCGCTAAAAGAATCGGTCAAACTAGCAGAAATAATTTTCAGTTGTAGTTGATACATGGTTAGCATTTATTAAAAAAAAAAACTAGCCTTCACCTCTACCAGTGCATATACCAATTAAAAATATTTTTAAGGAGGGGGGGGGGTAACCCTATTTTAAACTAGGTAGAATGAGAGCGTAGCTGCACTTTTCATACGACCTTTTTTCCGTTGTCAAAGTGCCATTTTGCCCTTTTACCTGTGGCATTTTTACCCGTGCCATTTTACCAATTTATTCACTTTTGCCATTTTTACTTGTGCCATTTTACGATGCCATTTTTTCCGGTGCCATTTTTACCTGTGCCATTTTGACCTGTGCCATTTTACGATGCCATTTTTTTCCGGTGCCCTTTTTACCTGTGCCATTTTTACCGGCGCCATTTTTACCATGCCATTTTTACCGGCGCTATTTTTACCATGCCATTTTTACCAGCGCCATTTTTACCATGCCATTTTTACCAGCGCCATTTTTTCCGGTGCCCTTTTTACCAGCGCCATTTTTTCCGGTGCCCTTTTTACCAGCGCCATTTTTTCCGGTGCCCTTTTTACCTGTGCCATTTTTACCGGCGCCATTTTTACCATGCCATTTTTACCAGCGCCATTTTTACCATGCCATTTTTACCAGCGCCATTTTTTCCGGTGCCCTTTTTACCTGTGCCATTTTTACCTAGATTCATAATCACCATGTCTTTCTTATAAGATTTCTTTCTGCACTCATTCCGCCTTCTTTTTTATTTCTTTCTCTCCATTTCTACTTCTCTTTCGCCATCTTTTTCTCACGTCTTTCTCTTCATAAGTATTTCAGTCTGGCTCTCGTTCCATTTGTCTAAACGCCTAATAGACTTCCTCACCAAATAATTGTTATTCTAGTAAGGCCGTCGAGCACTACCTCCCACGCACACACCCGTGTCAAACTTGCATACGCACCACCTCGCATATACCTCCCACTCGTTTCTACCCCCTCTCCCTCTCTCCCACTTTCTCTAACTTTTGACATATTTCCTGTCAATGCTAAAACATTACTCTTACCCGCTCCCTTCTACCCCGCTTGCACACCATTTTAGTGATCCGCCTTATCCCGCTCCCCCATGGAATGTTCACTTGCTCTCGCGAAAGTGGCGAAGCCGTCAAGGCTTCCGTACGTAAGTAAATAATCTCGACTTTCCGAGCCAAAGACAAAACAAAACACCAACACGTCTATCGGTTGGGGAAAGAAACAAGTCGACGAATTTCCGATCAGGTTGAGGAGGGGGGGGGGGGGCACCAGTTAGTAGATGGTCGGTGAAGGAAGGAGGGATTGATGTGATCCGACTTGAATTTATTTTGGCGGTACCAGAACACACTGGCACTTTTCGTGCCTAATTCTGAGTGGGCAGATGCAGGGGGAAGGGGCAGGGAAAAGTGCGTGTGTTACTATTTACAATGCCTCCCCACGGGACAGAGTTAGACACAAGGGTCGTTTTTAAATGTGGAGAAAAGGAACAAAAACAACAAAAACATTGTCTCAGTCGTGAAGGATTTCTCCTTCACTGGCTGAGAACAAATTGAAGTGCAGCATCTGAGAACAAATGCTACACTTTGATCTTGTCCGAAGATGAGAGTGGAAGTGGGAAAAAAAAAGAAGACTAGAAAAAGAAGAAATATAGAACTGAGAATATGAAAAAGAAATCTTCAAAACCAGATTGACACGCAGTTGATATTTTTTTTATTATATAAATATAATGGGCCTTCTGCATGTCAGTGAGATATTAGCAACAGAGACGAGTTATCGCCCCCTGTTTTTCGAAAGAGAAATGGTACCTAGCGGCCGTTATGTGAACATAAAATATGAACAAGTGTTTAAGATAACGCAAAAATATATAACAAAATAAATAACGCAAAAATATATAACAAAGTAAATAACGCGAAAATATATAACAAAATAAACAATGCGAAAATATATAACAAAATAAATAATGCAAATATATATACCAAAATTAAAAAAATGCAAAACTATATGAAAATAAACGCAAAAAAATATACGAAAATAAAAAATGCAAAAAATATATAACCAAATAAAATATGCAAACATATACAACAAAATAAATAACGTAAAAATATATGACGAAATAAATAACAAAAAATATATAACAAAATAAATAACGCAAAAATATATAAAAAAATAAATAACGCAAAAATATATAAAAAAATAAATATCGCAAAAATTTATAACAAAATAAATTGCGCAAATATATATATATATAAAAAACGCAAAAATATATCAGACAATAAATAACGTAAAAATATAGACCAAAATAAATAACACGTAAATATATAAAGAAATGAATAATTACAACATATATAAAAAGTAAGACATGCAAAAATATATAACGAAATAAATAACATAAAAATATATAACAAAATAAATAAGGCAAAAATATATAATGAAATAAATTATGCAAAAATATATAACGAAATAAATAACTAAAAAATATATAACAAAATAAAAAATGCAAAACCATATAAAAAATAAATAACGCAGAAATATATAACAAAATAAAAAAAAATGCAAAAATATATAACAAAATAAAAAATGCAAAAATATATAACAAAATAAATAACGAAAAAATATGTGACAAAATTAAAAATGTAAAAATATATGAAGAAATAATTAACGAAAAATTATATAACAAAAAAAACGCAAAAATATATAATGAAATACATAATTAAAAAATATATAACGAAACAAAAAACGAAAATATATAACTAAAAATAAAAAATGCGAAACTATATAAAAATAAATAACGCAAAAATATGTAACAAATAAATAACACAAAAATATATAACAAAATAAAAAACGCAAAAAAATATAACAAAATAAATAACGAAAAATATATAACAAAAGAAACAATGCAAAAATATATAACAAAATAAAAATAGAAAATATATAACAAAATAAAAAACGCAAAAATATATAACAAAATAAAAAATGCAAAATATATAACGAAAAAAATAATGCAAAATATATGACAAAATACATATAGCAATAATATATAACGAAATAAATAACGCAAAAATATATAACAAAATAAATAACGTAATAATATTTAATGAAATAAATAATGCAAAAATATATAAAAAAATTAATAACACAAAAATATATAACGAAATAAATTATGCAAAATATATAACAAAATAAATAACGCAAAAATATATAATGAAATAAATAACATAAAAATATAAAATAAAATAAATAACGAAAAAATATATAACAAAAAACAATGCACAAATATATAACAAAATATCATAGCCAAAATATATAACGAAATAAATAACGCAAAAATATATAGCAAATAAATAACGCAAAAATATATAATGAAATAAATAACGTAAAATATATAACGAAATAAGTAATGCAAAAATATATAACGAAATAAATAATGTAAGAATATATAATGAAATAAATAACGCATAAATATATCACAAAATAAATAACGCAAAAACATAAAATAACAAATAATGCAAAAATATATAACAATATAAATAATGCAAAAATATATAACAAATAAATAATGCAAAAATACGTAATGAAATAAATAACTTAAAAACATAAAATAAAATAAATAACGAAAAAATATATAAAGAAACAAATAACTTTAAAATATATCACAAAATAAATAACGCAACAAGATATAACGAATCAAATAATGCAAAAATATATAACAAAATAAATAATGAAAAAATATATGACAAAATTAATAACGCAAAAATATATAACAAAATAAATAACGCAAAAATATATAACAAAATAAATAACGCAAAATATATAATCAATAAAAAATGCAAAAATATATAACGAAATAAATAACGATAAATATATAACAAAATAAAAAAATGGAAAAGTATATAAAATTAAATAACGGAAAAATATATAACAAAATAAAAAATGCAAAAATATATGATAAAATAAAAAATGAAAAAATATATAACAAAATAAATAACGAATAAATATACAACAAAATATAAAATGCAAAAATATATGACGAAATAAATAAATAGAAATATATAACGAAATAAATAATGAAAAATATATAATGAAATACATTACGAAAAATATATAACGAAACAAATAACGAAAACATATACAACAAAATAAAAAATGCAAAACTTATAAAAATAAGTAACGCAAAAATATATAACGAAATAAATTACGAAAAATATATAACGAAATAAATACCGAAAAATTATATAACAAAATAAAAAATGAAAAACTATATGAAAATAAATAATGCAAAAATATATAACAAAATAAAAAATGCAAAAATATATGACAAAATAAAAAATGCAAAAATATATAACAAAATAAATAACGCAAAAATATATAACAAAATAAAAACCACAAAAATATATAACAAAATAAATAACGCAAAAATATATAACGAAATAAAAAAATGCAAAAATATATAACAAAATAAAATATGCAAAAATATATGACGAAATAAATAACGGAAAAATATATAACAAATAAATAACGCAAAAATATATAATTAAATAAATAATGCAAAAAAATATATAACGGAATAAAAAATCGCAAAATTATATGACAAAATAGATAAAGCCAAAATATACCAGAAAAAAATATAGCAAAAATATTTAACAAAATAAATAACGAAAAAATGTATAACAAAATAAATAACGCAAACATGTATAACAAAATAAATGACGCAAAAATATATAACGAAATAAATAACGCAAACATATATAACTAAATATATAACGCAAAAATTTATATAACGAAATAAATAAAGCAAAAATTCATAACGAAATAAATAACGCAAAAATATATAACGAAATAAATAACGCAAAAATGTATAACAAAATAAATAACGCAAAAATATATAACGAAATAAATGACGCAAAAATATATAACGAAAATAAATAACGCAAAATGCATAACGAAATAAATAACGCAAAAATATATAACGAAATTAATAACGCAAAAATATATAATGAAATAAATAACGCAAAAATGTATAACAAAATAAATAACGCAAAAATATATAACGTAATTAATAACGCAAAAATATATAACGAAATAAATAACGCAAAAATGTATAACAAAATAAATAACGCAAAAATATATAACGTAATTAATAACGCAAAAATATATAACGAAATAAATAACGCAAAAATGTATAACAAAATAAATAACGCAAAAATATATAACGTAATTAATAACGCAAAAATATATAACGAAATAAATAACACAAAAATGTATAACAAAATAAATAACGCAAAAATATATAACGTAATTAATAACGCAAAAATATATAACGAAATAAATAACGCAAATGTATATAACGAAATAGATAACACCAAAATATGAAAATCGAAACATTTATTGAATGAAAAAAATGTATTTTAATATATTAATATAATTTCTTTTCAATGAGTAATTTGATGTATCAAAATATAATTTTAGTTTGTCAATGTAGCAAAAAAGGATTTAAAAAAGATGAAACGTTTATAGAGGTTTAAGAACAATATTTTTTTCTACTGGAATAATGTTTTTTTTTTCACGGTAAGACTGTACATCCAAATTTAATAACATGAAAGGTTTAAGAATGATATGTTTTTTTTTTACACAAAGATAATTTTTTTCACAGTAAAATTGTATAAACAATAAATATATTCCAAAATATTGTATTGTATTGCCAATGTAGCAAAATAGAATTTTTCAAATATGAAACATTTATAAAGGTTTCAGAATATTTTTTTGTACAGAAGGATTGTATAAAAATGTAGCAAAAATATAATTTTAGTTTGCACACACTTTTTAGAAAAGGAAGAAATATTGACTCCTGTTCTTTGGCTGACAAGTGATATCTGTCGGCGGTTCTTGAAACTAAAATACACACATTGGCCTCGTCTCACTGTCATGCAGAAGTGCCAGATAATATACACTGGCAATAACATATACATTGAAATCGTAATATTATCAACCTAATCTTGGATATGTATTACTGTGCACATAGATTTGGAAAAGTTGTCAAAAAACAAATATATAACAAATAAATGTTATCAAAAGCAAGATAAGTTACTTTTCTACCTAACTGGATAATTTTTTAGTGTTTTTATTTAATGTAACATGTTCAACTCGAGAAACATAAAATGAGTTTGAAATATAAAAAAATATACAAAATACTGTTAGAAACGCACTGAATATATATCAGCCTATGTCACGGTAACATATCTTGTACGAGTTTCTAACAGTATTTTGTAATTTTTTTTTATATATTTAATTTATTTTCCCAAACTTACCGTGTTCAACAGAAAGTCCGACGCCATTTTAAATTTTCCAATACATAGGTAAACACTGAGTTTTATTGATAACATTTATTTGTTGTAAATTTGTTTTTTGACAATTTTTTCGAATCTATGTAATACAAACCCCAAATCTTCAATTGGCAATATATGTTTATGAGATTAATAAAGGCGGAATTTTCGATGCCCCATTACAAAACACTAAATACTTGTAAAATAAAATTGATTCAACGTAATTTTTGCAGTATTCTCAAAAAGAAAGGTCACGAAAAAATCACATTTTTTTTTACACCGTATAAAAAATGTGTATATGGTAAAACCGGCGTATTTTTAAAAAGTCTCCATAAAACGAAAAACAAAAAAAAAATGGAACCGAATGTTATTTCTACGTATTTTGACGTAAATAAGGAAAAAAAAATATTCTCTAAAAATCAAATACTTGATCAATTTCGTAATTTTTGACAGATTTATTTTAAAAAGGATGAACTATATATAAACTGAAATAAAATAATATAAAAGAAATCATATTTTGCTAACGAGATTAACGCGATTTTGTCAGATTTTTTTTTTTAGAATGATAACATCTTAGTTTATTTTTATACACTAAAATATATTGAAATGATGAAATAAATATCTTTACTTTTGGGTAACAACCGTTGCCGATTTATACTATTTTTCTGGATTTTTCGGGAAAATAGAAGATACTTCTACAGTTTATCGCCGAAAATTGTGACACCATTTTTTTCGCGCACTTGTTGTTCAAATCTGAAGGAGAAATCAGTATTTTAAACTGTGGCCGAAGTTAGAAATAAATAACAAAAAAATTAAACTAGACATTAATTACTTCCGGAAAGAACTACGAAAAAAAAGTAAATAAAGGAAGTGAAAAAGAACATATATCCGTAATTGTTCAATTGTAAATGTTTCGATTTAATAAATGAAAGCAGGAAACTTTTTTATGAAACGTATACATTTTTTTTAATGAAAGACAGAAAACGGAACTGTAGAACTACCAAAAAGAAGTTAAAATTATTGAAATTATACGGATTTAAAAAATATTTAACATTTGACAGTTTTTACCTATGTAATTTCAAAAGATTTTCGGAATTTTTATTTATTTTTGTTTTTTTGTTTTGCTTTTTTGTTGTTGTTTTACCTATGTAATTTCAAAAGATTTTCGGAATTTTTATTTATTTTTGTTTTTTTGTTTTGCTTTTTTGTTGTTGTTTTACCTATGTAATTTCAAAAGATTTTCGGAATTTTTATTTATTTTTGTTTTTTTGTTTTGCTTTTTTGTTGTTGTTTTACCTATGTAATTTCAAAAGATTTTCGGAATTTTTATTTATTTTTGTTTTTTTGTTTTGCTTTTTTGTTGTTGTTTTACCTATGTAATTTCAAAAGATTTTCGGAATTTTTATTTATTTTTGTTTTTTTGTTTTGCTTTTTTGTTGTTGTTTTACCTATGTAATTTCAAAAGATTTTCGGAATTTTTATTTTTTTTGTTTTTTTGTTTTGCTTTTTTGTTGTTTTTTTACCTATGTAATTTCAAATGATTTTCGGAATTTTTATTTTTTTTGTTTTTTTGTTTTGCTTTTTTGTTGTTTTTTTACCTATGTAATTTCAAAAGATTTTCGGAATTTTTATTTTTTTTGTTTTTTTGTTTTGCTTTTTTTGTTGTTTTTTTACCTATGTAATTTCAAAAGATTTTCGGAATTTTTATTTTTTTTGTTTTTTTGTTTTGCTTTTTTGTTGTTTTTTTACCTATGTAATTTCAAAAAATTTTCGAATTTTTTTATTTTGTATATTTTTTTGGTTTTATTTATTATTTTTTTAAGATCCTTGACTTTCTATTTGATCTGAATTATTCGACCATCGTTCAAGCATCACTGTAACATATCCGTTCTCTTCAAACCATCAAATATTTGAAATAGCGTCTTCATTGATAAGCCCGTGGACTTAATGAAATCTGTCAGAAAGTAAAGAAAATGGGCTCCCTATACCGTGCTAGAAATTTACTCACCTGGGAAAATCTTTTACCTCGACGAAGAAAATTTTCGCCATGAATGGAGTGTTTTTGCCACATTTTTAGTAGTGCTTTTACCGTCTCCTCCTTATACAGAACCCATGAAAGAGTCTCCTATCAAATAGGTCCCGCACTATCAGCCAAACTCTAACCTCTGTCCCATCACCGCAATATTACATCCTTGTTCCTATTTTATAAGCACTTTAACGAAATGTGTTCTGATAAACACACAGCACTTGTTCCCTTTCGATGTCATATTCTTGATTAACTTGACAAGCAGTACAAACCCACCCCTTCACTGTTACCCTAGATATCGGAAAGTCTTCAACCATAATATTTACTTTTCTCGAACCGCTAAATTGTTGAAGTTTTCCTCTATGTTCTTGTTTCCTTGATTATACTGATACAAAGAAGATTAAATGTAATGTGAACAGACATCTCGCTACCCAAAATAAGTCCCATATAAGATACGATCCTAAATAGAAGTTCCTTACCCCCAATTACCAACACGCCTTGTTTGGGATTAAAAAGAGTAAAAATACGGCCGCTCATCGTTCATTGGGTGGTCATCGGTCGTCTCATCTGCTTAGCGAGGCAAATAAAACTTGTTTTCATGCAAAAAATACAGAAACATTGACTAGAACTTTCTAAGGTTTCATTTCTAGAGAAAATGTACTCACACCGGAGACAGAGAGAGAGAGAGAGAGAGAGAGAGAGAGAGAGAGAGAGAGAGAGAGAGAGAGACTACGCTTCTCTTAGTTAATTAATTTTTTTAACTTATCTTCTTACTCAAATCTTTGCGGTACGTGCAAACAGATCTTAGGGGAGTTATTTCGCTCTTGGCGATTCTCAAACTTTTCTTTCTATATCATTGGCGAATTACTTTGCTCAATGTCTCCTGTCAGACTTGCATTATTCGACAGACTCATTTGACAACATATGTTTTTCTCAGCTCGATACACGTGACGTCATTACTTTACTTTTCCACTCATTTGACTTCCGCTTTTTTTTTTTTTTTACAAAAGAGTCATCACTTATCAAGGTCCGTAGGCCATTGAGGATATGAGTCAACGAGTGTACAGTAGTCAATGAGACAATACTGAAGTAATCGTTCGTAGTGGAAATTTGGTAAATTGGATTACTTAAGGGGATGGTTCATCAAGAACTTGTTTATGTTGGATTTAAAGACAACCACATTGTAGTCAGTTGGAAAGCAGGAAAACGGAACTTCTAAGAAAGAAGCTTTGTTTATGGAATCTACGTTTAGGTTCAGGATCAGAAAAAGAGTGGAGAAAAGTATTGATTGTGGTTTCAGCTAGACAAGTGTTTTTTTTGTGAAAATCGGGTCAGGATTGGAGCTCATACGAACACTTGGCATGAAAATAACGATAAAGCAGAGACAGGCTCGCAACATCTCTTCTGTGGGAAAGAGTTTGCAGAGAAGAGAAAAGGGCATCCTCCACTAGACTACGAAGTCTATTTTGAACTTTGTCAAGACAGGATAAGGTCTTTCTAGCGACTCTAGCCCAGATGTGACAAGAGTATTCAATCCTCAGACATACTTGACTTTTTGTTCAACCTTACGTTAGCTATAATTAATTCACCCCTGTAATTGATTCTGTTGTGCAGATTAAGGTTATTTTGATTTGTGCTAAATGTGCACATATACAAACTTTATATGAGCGCAGGCATAGCCGAGATTGAACTCACTCCACGAGTTTATAGTGTAATTCAAAATTTGTCGGTAGCTGAATACTTGATGCTTCGCCAGGGCTATCAAGAGTATTGTTTATCGTGACGCAAACACTAGACTGGGTGCATACCGCGGCCTAAGAGAGTCCAATCTACACTCGATAGGATAGACCGCGTTAGTTTCTCAACCTTGTATTTTACCACGCGGTACATACAGCGCCTCACCTTCCCAAATGGTAACCCATCTGTTATTGGCTAGGCTCAACGTTGCTCAACGTTGCTTAACTTCGATGATCGGCGAGAACCGGTGTATCAACGTGATTGTGCTGTATAAGGCCCCCAAATGTAAGCAGCTGGGGATTCCTTTAAAGTGCTCTTTATGATTGTGTCGCAATAAAAATGAATGCATACTGAATGCATTCATTTTTTTTTTCATGGACACTGATGAAGCCTTTCATCAAGAAAATTCACATTGTGTGTAATTTGTATATCACCAAAATGTATGTGATTAAGCAAGGCCAAAGAAAATGCAGAGTCGACGAATTTGCAAACATGGCGAATTTGTATCCACATCGAATCAAAACGTTAGATCGTTAACCAACTAATTCGAACATTTGGTTCGAGAAAAGAACAAACAGGTACTTTTACTTCATTTTTATCGAACATTTATCAAAGAAATAATTCTGCACAAATGCACATAATAGCTCTGTTTATTATAACTGTAAGTTGTTGAGCTTACATTTATTTGTAGATGTGTTATTTTTGTTAATTGGGCCTTTTCAACATTAATTCGAATTTGCATCTTAATCTGTCCTCGCGAGGAGGCAAGTGCATATACGACATAATCGCGTTGACACACCAGTTCTCGTCAGATCACCGAAGTTAAGCAACGTTAAGCCTGGTTAGTACAAGATGGGTGACCAGTTGGTAATTTTAGGCACTGTATGTGCTCTCCGCTTTTCTCGGCATTTGTTTCCAGTCGTCCTGTATATACACTTCACTTGCCACTGGTATTTAACAATGTCGACTCAGGAGATGGCGCACCTCCTGCTACAGAATTTTCACGCGAAGGCACCCGTTCGTGGGTGTTCATAGTCTGTCAAAGACTGAAAGAGACTGTATGTATGTATGCATAAGGACAGGGCAGTTATAGTGAAGAACAGAGTAACTGAAAAGGAAGATCTAAAAAAGTAGAGCAACAACGAGTGTGGTATAGACAGAAAGAAATGATGCAAAATGACGAAGAAAGAGAAAGTAAAAGAAAGGGTTGAAAAAACAAACAAAAAAAACAACTAAATAAGCCACGTTAACATGGTTCCAATTACGAGGCTGCTAATCCTAGATGTTTTTTTTTTTATCACGTTAAATAAATCAACTAATGAATACTCCAAAATTCTTTCCAAATTTAGCAATATTGCGAGGGCAAAAATAAAAACAAATAAAAAATAGAAAAGAACAGGGTAGAGGTTGGATAAAAAAAAAACATTTAATTCATCTAAATCTCGATAAATTCGCGTTCATTAACGAGAATGCGCGAGATTTGAATCCTTCATCAAGTAAAGAATGCAATATTTGATCTTGTTTATGTGTGCTGTGTGTGGAAGATGACAGCTCGTATCCAACGGTTTTCGAACTTCAGACCAGTTTGTGATAAATCAACAACAACCAGTGCCTGACAGAATTGCAGACTGCCTTCTGGCAAGAGATAGCACCTTGCTAAGGTTACGGCGGGAAGTGATTTGAGAGATGTGTACTAACAACAGATTAACTTTCCAAAATAAATGTATCAGTCGATCTCAACCAAAATAACTAACGCATTATCTATAGGGATGCCGTCCATAGACAAAACTGCATGTATGTTGCACTTAAAAAAACTCATTGAGAATTTTATATCTATATCCTTAATTGCTTTTTATACCTTACTTTGTAAAATTTATAAAAGTGCACTTTGAAGATTAATAAATTTCAAATTGAATCTTGTACCTTTATTTTTAAAGCATATAGTAAAACATTTTGTTTAACAATTTTCATGCCTTGGAGGAAATGCTTTTCTAACTTGTATCTTATCTTTTTAAGATTATATTTTAAAACTCTCCTTCTCTCTATTTCAGTTTGTATCTCTCCTCACAACACATCATTTTTGCAACCACCTCTTTGTGTTATTACACGTCTGAATATTCTCTCTGTTTCAGTTTTTATTTCTCCTCACACTACATCTCATCTTTTGCAACCCCCTCTTTGTCATACATGTCTGAATAATGAGAAAACCTTCATTTGTTTTTACAAAAACTTTAAATTAACTTTTTTTAGATTAAATTTTTTAAACTGCTTTCAGAATAGAAAATCTTTAAAAAAATTAATAAGGAACATATTTCATATAGGTTTCATTAACAAATATTCAGTACATAACGAGAAAAAAAGGTATGAAAATTTCAAAAGGATTGTATAACTGGTTACGGTCAATAGTAGTCCTCGCCAGCGAAGGTCTTTAATATTGTCATTCCATTATTATTACTATTATTATTAAAAACATTTTTGTCCTGCTCTTTCGCGCGAGGACTAATATATATATATGTATATATAGTATTTATATATATTTACATATATATATATATATATAAATCTATAAAAAATTTTATAGTATGTATATATATAGTATTTATATATATTTACATATATATATATATATATATATATATATATATATATATATATATATTACTTCCATTTGTTACCAACAACGGAGGTCCGCTTAAAATATAAAAAATAACAATAAAAATATTAAATACAAAAAGTAACATCGTTTTTCATGCCTCAAAAATCCTCATAACCTTTATATATATATATATATATATATATATATATATATACATATATATATATGATTGCAACGTCTTGTCAGACGAGTGCCACTCCCTCAGACATTTAATATCCATGAGTCTAAAAATGACTTTTTTTTTTTTTTTTTTCTTTTAATCCTACCGGTGAACTCACACGACCAAGCAAGCATGACACTGAAGACGGTCATGAAGATCAATTATTACATGCTTCCAGCATTTCAAGCCTCCACACGTCACAACTTTTCCAGTGCCATAGGACCATTTTTATAGACAAATGCCTGGGGGAGTATCTATACACAGATGATGTTACAGAGTTTTTCTTTGTACGACAGCTAAGTCTCTCTCTCGGTTCAAAATGTTGAGATCCAGCAACAAGCAAGAGAAAGATAGCTAGCAACAAATTAAACAGCAGACAAGCTTAATACGGGAACTGGTCTCCCGCTTTATGTTTTTTTTTTTATCAAAGATGTGCTTCTCCTAGAAAGGTTGCCTTCACCAAGGCTTACGGAAGCCCTCTCCACCCCAACACCCACATACATACACACAAACACACGGTACTAGTTGGCTGTTGACCCCGAGAAAGGGTTCATTCGCCCTTTGGAAGGTCTTGTTTTTCATCCTTCAGGGAGACAAGCCATCCCCCATCACCAAACAAGTCTGGTAGGGGAACCAATTTAGTCGCCGGTGACTCGACCATGATGCAGGTAGTACTGGGTTACATGGTACTAGTAGCATATGACATGACCTGACACACACACACATATATATATATATACATATATATATACACACATATGTATACATATATATATGTTTATATATGTATATATACATATTTATGCATATATATGTATATATATGTATATATACATATATATACATATACATATATATATCCATATATACATATATATGCATATATATATATATATTTATATATACATATATATAAATATTATATATAAACATATATATATATACATATATACATATATATAAATATATATATACATATATATATTTATTTATATATTTATATATATACATATATATACATATAAATATACATATATATATATATACATATATACATATATATATACATATATAGATACATATATGTATACATATATATAAATATACATATATATATACATATATATACAGATATATATATACACACACACACACACACACATATATATATATATATATATCTTTGTTCAGTCATTAATTCTGTCTGCCCCTCATCATTTAATTCATTACTATATATCTTTGTCTTGTTATATTTTTTCTTTCTCGTGTTTTTTTTTTTTATTTCTTATACAGGACGCATTACCCAGACGTCCGTATCTTTCCAAGTCTCTTTCGACATGGATAAAAATCTTAATTACTGAGGACCTTCTTTCTCCTAATCAAAGCGATCGTTTGTTCAGCACGCACCACTGCACCAGACCCGTACATAAACCCTTTGTACACCGCAATACACGAGTAGTGCTTCCCATTGCTTTCTTCGTCTTAGACTCCATTTTTGCCTTTGCGAGCGCAATTAGTTTCTGATCCAACGCCGTTTGAAAAAAAGATAATTGCTACTTTCAACGGCGTTGAAAACGAATAAAAAGTATCGCATTTGATTAATTTACATTATTTAAATGTTCGGCGATGGTTTCAGTGTTGGGATTGCTGTTATTGCCATCCCCAGGTTTGCTTGTTGTGTAATAGGGTTCGATTTTCGTTATTGGTCCGCAAATCAAAAAAAAAAAAAAGAAGTGTTGCAGAATAAATGAAGAAATTATAAACTTTTTTTTAATACAAGAACCCAAGTTTGCACAGTTGGGCCAACTTGGGTTCTTGTACTAAAAAAATATCTAATAAATGTTTTAGTAAATCGTTATTTTTTTTCAATTTTTTTGTTTTTTATTTCACTTCCATACACCAAACATGGATATAAATATCATTAAAACACCTGCTGGGTCAAAAGCTTCAATCCGGTACCTTACTTGCCTGGGTGGGTTGCCGGTAGGCTGAGATAAACCGCGCGCCCCACACACACACAGTTAATCGAACTTACTAAGGGAGATAATAACTTCCGGTTAATACGGGAAAAATATTCAGTAAATAAAACGTTGTTTAGTAAATCGTTATTTTTTTTAATTTTTTTTTTTGCATTTCCATACAGCAAACATGTATATAAATATCACTAAAACATCCGCTGGGTCATAAGCTTAATTTCGTTACCTAACTTGCCTGGGTGGATTGCCTGTAGGCTGAGATAAACCGCGTCACACACACACACAGATATTAGAAAAAATTAAACGTATGCATTTCATCTACACATTCTGCTTTATAGTTACAACCCATTCCCTAACCCTAGATGAGTTAGAAGACGCCCATCCACTCTAATCGCCAAGCCCGTTCTCTAATGTTTTCACGGCCGTCTCTCGATCAAAGATGTACATTTGCGATTGTCTTTCGCATATTCCCGGATCTGCGCACGTAAAAAAAATAATAAAAATTTAAAAAAAACGATAAAATATTTACAAGTTACATTTTTCTCTCCAACTGGAAATTAAGAAACCACTCGTAGTCGCCTTCCAAACAGGATACCTACCTACACCCTGACTTACACCATGTATCATAATACAGTTCAGATTTCAGCGACAATGAAATGTAGTTGCTCATGTAATTATGAAGGAAATGTTGCGTAGTCACGATCAACGCCTGAGTGAGCACGATCTGATTCCAAATCTGCTTTATCGTTATTTTCATGGCAAGTGCTTGACTGAGCTCCAATCTATGGTCCCCCTCGCCAAACTTTCACAAGAAACACCCGTCTAGCAGAAGACAGTATCAACAATTTCCCCCACTCTTTATCTGTGCCTGAACCTAAACATAGATTCCATAAACAAAGTTTCTTTCTTCGAACTGCACGCCTATGGAATTGTCTGCCGTTTTCCTGCTTTCCAGCTGACTACAACACAGTTGTCTTCAAGTCTAACGTAAACAAGTTTTTGATGAGCCATTTCACTTAAGTTAACAAATTTACCGAATTTCCATTACTAACAATTACTATATTGCCCAATTTCTACTGTACAGTCTTTAACGCTTATCCTCGAGTGGTCTCTTGGCGTTGATAAGTGGTGATGCCTATATATATATATATATATATATATATATATATATATATATATATATACAACACCTGAGGAAAGTGACGATGGCTAAATGGTTAACGGCATACACTGATTACTTGGATGCACCAAGATGTAACCCAGTTCGTTCCAAAAAGACAATTTCACTTAAAGATGTTAGCAACCTTCACGTGGGCTCCCCCACCATAAATACTCGATATCTTTCTATAAATAATTCTAAATAGGAAGATATCGGGGCAACGAATGCCAACAATAATCATCTGATTCATTCGAACTACAGCACCTGATATTCCCAAATGGTCACCCATTTTGGTACTGAACAGGCCCAACCTCGCTTAACTTTAGTGATCGAACGGGGACGGTGTGCCTGATAATATTGCGTTCGTAGTGGGTGCATTTGCTGATGATACAGCAATCTATATGCACGAGGGAAGAACGGATGTACACAAATCTAAGACTAAGACAGAATCCTTAGAAAATGACCTCCGGCCCGTAGTGGAATGGGGCTGTATATAAGTGGTAAGATTTAATGCTAGAAGACTTAGCTGCTTACCTTTAACAATTACAAGAAGCCTCTCCAAACACCGATATCCATGACAAATAACATAAGTAATGACAAAAGAATTCGAGACGAACTCATAAGTTTAAAAATATATATTAAAAAAAAGGAGAAATTCGAACTACCTCACACGTTGCAATAAATAACGCAAATGTAGGAAGCAATATAAACATAATGTGAGTACCTCTCCCTTTATTTGCAGCCACAAAGAACGCAAAACAGATTTTCGTTCAATTTTTACAGAAGGTAAGAAAAAATCCGCCATCTTATTTGATCTCTGTAAATATGTTTGTAAAATTGAACAGATTTCTGAATCAACCAAAGTTCTGCAAGCCACCTAAATAGAGCAGTAACACAACTGAAACAACAACGAAAACTGAGAGACAAATAACACCCTTCAAACTCCTCGGATGATTATTCACAGGTGATGTGAACAAATTCTTTGAGGACATTGCAAAAGCTGCTGCAAAAATGGTGGATTCCCTTTATCATGCTAGAAGACTGCTTACACCTGAGAGTATCCTGTACCTCTAAAAAGTCACCATTCTCTCATGCATGGAGTATTGTTGCCACATCTGGGCTGGTGTATCTACCACTAGTGTCTACCTATTGGATAGGGTTAAAAAATCTCTTTAATAGGTCCCGCTTTGGCAACTAAGCTCCAACCCCTCTCCTTGCAATGCTGCATGACTGTGTATGTTTTACAAATATTTTAATGGAATATGCTCTCATAAACTCATTGCACTTGTACCCTTTCGACGTATATATTCTTGACAAACCCGCTTAGCAACAAAATCACACCCCTTCACAGTAAAGGTTCTTAAGAAAGCTTTCTATTCTAATAGTTTCTTCCCTCGAACAGTTTGACTTTGGAATTCCCTTCCTGCTACCTGCTTCCCTGACTGATGCAGAAGTTTAAATGTAACGTTACCCAACATCTACAGCACAATCACGTTAACACATAGGTTCTCGCCAGATCACCGAAGTTAAGCAACGATGAGCCTTTCAGTACAAGATGGGTGACCATTTGGGAAGGGTAGATGCAGTATGTATCGCACCGAGTCGTATAATTTTCCTGAGGTGCGTTTAACTCACGGGGAGGGGAATACACCCCCGACTTTATCGATTGAATATCTTCGCACACATATAGAGACATATAACAGAGCGCGGGCGTTCATATAGCAGCTGTACGCAACTAATCGAGTCGTGTGCGAGGTGACGTCACGCCAAGGAAGAAGGAATAAGATTATAAAAAGGAGAACGTTTGCGCAGAACAAGTACGACATTAGATTGAGCAAAGAGGTAGACGTGTTACACACATAAACTGAGAATGATAGGTTTGACTAAGAGACAAGGTATGTATGCACCCCCGAATCAAGGCGGCAAGCAACGGGAAACTACCGTCTTTACTTGTCTTCCCGAGATTACCATGGCTCCACAATTTGGGGATGTGTGGTCGCCGATGCTGTTAAAACAGCAAGGCCGCTGCATACATACAGTTTAAAAGCAATTGATATTACAAAATATCTTGAATTATATGATGCAATTCTGGTTTTAAGCACGAAAAAGCCATACGCCAGCCACTAATTTCTTTAAATCATTAGATAACTACTCTCTCGCAGTATAAATTATATATCATTGTGATATCATGTTTACTCCTTTTTTTCCTAGTCTCTCTTCCTCTTCTCCCTCGTTTATATAACTGTATTCTTTTTCTCTCCTTTTTTTTTTTTACACAGTGATCACCACTTATCAAGGCCCGGAAGCCACTCAGGGATACGGGTTATTTTTATTTTTTTTTTTTTTTACACAGTAATCACCACTTATCAAGGCCTGGAAGCCACTCAGGATAAGGGTTATTGCAAGTACATTACGTTAGTGTGGAGATTTGATGAAGTGTTTACTTAAGTGGGCGGTTCATTAGGAATTTGTTAACATTGGACTTGAAGACATCCAAGTTGTAGTCTGGTGTGAAGCAGGCAGACGGAACAGAGTTCCACAGGCGTGCAGTTTTTTTCTAGTTATTGACTCTAAACTTTGTAAACACGTGACCCTCCTCTTTTTTCATTGCTATATTTAAGTAATTAGTCTCTCACTCCTGGACAGGGTCTAAAAGAGAGTCGCCAACCTGATAGGTTCTGAATTGTCATCTAAACTTCAGCCCCTGTCCCACCGACGAAATGTTGCATCCCTCTGCCTGTTTTACAAGCATTTTAATGATGGATGCTCTGACGAACTACAAGCCCTTGTACCCCCTCGACGAAAATACACTCGACAAACCCGACAAGCAGCAAAGTCCCACCCCTACACAGTTGAGGCCCCCTGGATGTAAGAAAGCGTTTTACTCTAATAGCTTCTTCCCCAGAACGGCAGGGCTTTGGAATTTTCTTTCGGTTTCCTACTTCCCCAGCTTTACTGACATGCAGAAGTTCAAGTGTAATGTGAACAGATGTCTTGCTACTAAACTCCCTACATAGTACCCCTGGAACTAAGGTCCCTGATAGTAGGCCCCTACATCAAAGTAGCAGTGCATTGTTTGGGGTGAAAATGTACAAAAAATGAGAATGTTCTCTTGTTTTGATTAAATGATACATACCGCCTTCCCAAATGGTTACCTATTTGGTACTGGCCTGGCTCGTCTACTGGTAATAACACTGAAATAAACAGGAAATAGTAATAATATACCAAGGATTGTTAGGTACAAATTTATTATTAAATAAAACGACTCGACAAGAACTTGTTTACATTAGACTTGAAACACAAGAGTATCCTGTACCTCTAGAAAGCCACTGTTCGCTCATGCATGGAGTATTGTTGCCACATCTGGGCTGGTACATCTACCACTAGTCTCTCCATCTTGGATAGGGTCCAAAAAAGTTTCTAATCTAATAGCTCCCGCTTTGTCCACTAAGCTCCAACCCATGTCCCATCGCCGCAGTTGCATTCACCTGCCTGGTTTACAAGTATTTTAATCGGATACGCTCTCATGAACTCATTGCACGTGTGCCCTCTCGGCGTATACATCCTCGACAAACCCGCTTAACAACAAAATCACACCCCTTCACTATTAAGGTCCTTAAATGCAAGAAAGCTTTCTCCTCTAATATATTCTTCCTTCGAACAGCTAGACTTTGGAATTCTCTTCCTGCGGCATGCTACCCTGCTGTACTGATATGCAGTAGTATAAATGTAACGTAACTCAACGTATACAAGTTAAGCAACGATAAGCCTTGACAGTACCAGATGGGTAACCATTTAGGAAGGTTAGGCGCTGTAAGTATCACGCCGAGTTGTAGAAATTTCCTGGATGGTATCTGGGAGCGCGTTCAACTCACGGGGAGGGGGATACACCCCCAACTTTATCGGTTAAATATTTTCGCACACATATAGAGACATATAACAGAGCCCGACTACTGTAACCGGCCGGTAAATTGATAGGCAGGTAGTTCTAGGAAAGAAGCTGTGTATGTGGAATCTGCGTTTCGATTTAGACACAGATAGAGAGTCGGTGAAATTGTTGATAATGGTTGTAGCTAGTCAAGTGTTATTTGATTGGTCTCCAGTTCTTATTAAAGTACAAAACTTTTCAGGGGAAATAATTTGTCACCTGACGCGGTCGTTAGATTATTCCTTAAATGTCAGTTTATTTGATATGTTTTTTAAAGACGCACTATATTCGCATTAGATACTCACGTATGTGTCAAATTTGCATCTAATTTTATCATCAGTTATTACTAGGGCTATGACAACAGCATATTCTTGTCGTTGTTTTAACAGGTCCATTGATATCTTATACAAGGGACCGACAATATTTTTCGGACACTTTAGTATTCGACTTTCCGAGTACCATAAAGTTGCGAAATTCCTTCAATAGAATAGCATAAACATATAAAGTCAATACCTGCAATAAAAATCGAAGAAAATCGATTGGTAAGGAAATATTTAATTTTCATCATTTTTTTACAAAACACACGCGACATTATTTTTCGAACATCGTTGAAAACCTATTAATAATCTGTAATATCACCTTTCTTCTCAAAAACTTTTACTACTCTCTCTCTTCATAATGATCAAACATATGCACAATAACATCTCTACGTGTGTCTATTAGTTGTTTTGGGGCATCTAGTATTCGTTCCCATACTTCAGCCTCTTTCGTTATTTCAAGTCCATAAGTTGCGTAAGCATTTCCCAAACATTTCCATTAACTTTAGATCTGGGTTTTTGCAGGCCATTTCAAAGTAGTCATATTGACTTTAGCTATCCATTCTTTAATGAGTTTTGGCACATGGATGCTGCAATTGTCTTGCTGTAGAACGAAATCATTCCCCATCTCTCTTCGTATTCTTGAGAGGGCTTTCTCATTGAGCTACTGTTTGTAGCTTTCGCTGTTCTGTCGTCCTTTCAATATATGGTTGGAGTAACCATATATTTCCATTAGCAAAGATCATACCCCAAGCCATAACTACTTCTCCTCCCATCTGTCGTTTGTTCAGTACAATATGCTCACACCTTCTCGACCAAGTACACCATTTATCGGGCCCATCAAACTTGAAACGCTTCTCATCAGTAAATATAACCTTCTTAAAGTCAACATGCTTTGTTAACCACCTTTTAGCACTCTCCAGTTTTGCTTCTTTGTGTTTCTTTATTAGTGTAATTTTTTTCTTAGCCTTTGCATACTTCAAACCAATCCTATGCAGCGTTCTTTGTACTGTTCGGACATTAATCCAATTCACATGTCTCCTTTACTTTTTTGCTGTAACTTTTTCTCCAAATGTCAAAAGCCATGTCACAGTCCTCTTCATTCTCCTTTCAGTCCTTTTGCCAATTGATCTTTTCCGTACTCTCTTCTTTTTCCCGCTCGGAGTCTGTCTTCAGCATGTATTCGACCGTTGATTTCGACAGTTTCAAATCCATGGCGATCCTTCTGATACTAAGGCCATCTTCACGCTTCTTCCATGCCAAACAAATTACTTCTTTTGTATGCATTTTACGTCATTAAACTTCATTGTTTTGCCAGTAGAATAGAACAGATAATTGATTCTAATGATGACAGCTAAGTGTACAAGCAGAAAATTTGCATACAGCAACATATACATGAATATAGCTCTTAATAAAATGGGATTTTTTGTCATGTCCGAAAAATAGTGTCGCACAAGTTTTCGCAAAAATCACAAAAAACTAAAAAGATGATTATACTAGTAGTTGATTTTTACTCTTCAACTACGTACTTACAATCGGAAAAGTTTTTGGCACTAGTAACCACCTTGAGGTACTTTTTTCAAAGTGTCCGAAAAATATTGTCGGTCCTCTGCATGTTTTTATATAGATTGATGTGGTTCCCGGTTGATTAATTGTGTCTGTGTCAGATATATACTTGTGCAAAAGAAATGAAAACAATGTGCTGTTGTCACAGTTGGTAACTATTTTTCTAATTGATTAAAAAATCTTTTGCGATTAAGACATCTACATCTTTTACGGAATTGTGGAAATTTTTTATGAAAGGCCATAACTCGACATTGTCCGGGATTGAATGGCAATAAATAGATGTTTCACATTACAATATTTTTATTGTCATCGAAATCGATGAAATCGCCCATTTTTTTTCAATCAAATCGACTGTCACAGCCATAGTTATTAGACACCAATTAAGCTACATTTTTAGTTATGACTCTTAAGCTTAAATCTTACATCCTACGCATGTAACACAGCGAGTATAGACGCATGTGAGAAAATCAGCATCAGCTGAGGGAAAGCTGATTAGCAAAAATATTAGCAGCAGCGGCGATCGAGGAATGCAAATTAGCAAGTATGCTCGAACTTGCGCCTAAAAAAATAAAAGAGAGAAAAATACAGTACATGGTCGAAAAGAGCAGTAAGTGGTGGCTGGGCAAAATGAACGTGTAAAGTCGAGGGCGACAAAGTGCTGGCTGACGGCCGGCGCGAGGTGGCGGGGAGAAAGACTTTTAAAAAGCACATCTGTGTGCGAAATGACTTTTAAAAGATAGTGAA
>NC_136520.1:65154932-65199932 GCF_053919585.1 Euprymna scolopes
TTTTTTTATTTGATTTTTTTTAAATAAAAGCTTCCATTGCTGGCAATGATGATAAAATAATAAATATTTATTGATTTTAAAATACCAGTAAAGCTAAAATCGATAGATCATCCTCCACAAGTGTAATTTTGACGTTTAGGAAAATATCTGCGCATTTAACGTGTATTTTTTTTTACAGAAATTAGGGAAAATAACAACTCTACAGTTAAATAGTTAGAGATTTATGAAGAATCGGAATCGGTAATTGTATCGAAATCGGGGATTTCCTACAGAATCGCTAATTGTATCGGAATCGGGAAAATATTGGAATCGTCCCATCACTAATATATATATATATATATATATATATATATATATGTATGTATGTATATGTGTGTGTGTGTGTGTGTGTGTGTGTGTGTGTGTGTGTGTGTGTGTGTGTGTTTTATAAGCAAATATATACGATTGAAGTGAGTCTACACTTGATGATAAACATACTACGGTCTCGCCGTAATGCTCCTGGTTTGCCATGAATAAAATTTCGCGGTTAAAAATAATTAACTTTCATTGTTAAACACACGTTAAAAACGGGTCTCTTGTTCTTCTGCTCCGCCTCCGTATTTTTTTTTTTTTTCTATTCTTTTCGTTGCATTGCCTTTGAAGTGTAATCGTTTCGTCCATCGAGAGATAAAAAAAAAAAAGCATCGTTCGTCGGAAAACAAAGTCTACGGAGGTAGCGATTTCCTCACACACACACACACACGCGCGCGCGCACGCATACACCACACACACATACAGACAAGAAGCGCATACACACAGAGACACAAACACACATACGTACACATGCAAACATACACACGCATACATACACATACCATATAAACACATACACACACACGCAGAGAACACACACACGCGCACGCGTGCATCGATAAATTGTTTTCCCGGAAGTTCCTTTAATGCGAGCGTTAATCTTCCCATATCTTCAGACGATTCTCTCGAGAATAGCATCGAATTGCTAAATGATTTTATCTCAATCGCAGCTTTTTTTTTTTTTTTTTGCCTTGCTTTGTTTCGTTTTCAGTTCAAATTCATATATAATCAGGCTGATGCAGTTGGCCCAATGGTTACTGAAACTGGCCACAAAATGAAAAGAAACGTGTTCGACTCTCGTGTAATATATATAAGTAAAACACTAGATTTATGTGTGTGTGTGTGTCTGTTTGCCTGTGTACAAATATTTGACCGATAAACTCTTAAACAACTGAACACATAAGACTGAAATTAACAAGAAATATTATAAACCGTACTTCGTGAATGAATACTAAGTAAAATCTTTGATTGAATGGAGGAATAACGCGTATAATATAAAGAGTGTAACCCGGATATAAGAGACCCGCATATAAGAAAAAAGAAATATGAGAAAGATTTTATCTGGTCACAAATTAGAACCTGTGTTAATGTACAGTGCACCCCGGATGTAAGAAACCATCCGGGGGAAGAATTCTTATATCCGGGTTATACTGTATCGGGAATTCGTATTATCAGAATTCTTCAGACTACTGTTCTCATCTTGAGTGTCATTTTCACAACGGTTTGGTCAACAAGATACATCTGAAGAAGGTCGAAGTTTACATCAACCGAAACATAGTGAAAATGGCACTGAAGATTAGAAACTGTAGTCTGAAGAATCCAAATATTATGAATAACCAATCTTCATCTCAAAAATTTAGAAACGTAATTCATATCGGCATGTTAAAGTGCAAAATATTAATTTCAACTTGCCGACATATTTCTATTTCTTTCTGCGCATGCCCAAATTAATACATTTCTTCCAGTCGTTTTATACTAAATCTTTTCTTACATATCTCTCGATAATTATATCAGTTAGAGAGCGCTAAATGTTTTTGGTTTCGATTCTAGCTGATGGCATTTTTTTAATAACTTTTGAAATCAGTACTATATAATAGGTACAATATAATATTTAGTAGAGAATTGGCTAATATGAAATATTCATGAATTAATATATATTTAAACGTATTTTATGTCCGAGCAACACCGGCCGCCTCTGGCTTGTCTATATTATATTTCTCTTAATTCGTTTGTTTGTCTGCTCGTTTATGTCGTGCAACAAAGTACTATGGTATTCGTTCGGTATAAAGTTAGGGATTAATATCGATTAGTATTTAATGCAAAAATGAGCACAAATTTAACCATATTCAACCATTAATTAACTATTCTAGGCCAACGGGTTATAACTTTTCCCCGTTTTTAACCGGCTAAAACGTCTACTACAGTATGCTATGAGGGAATTTAAAAATCTGCACATATAAGCAACTCAGAACAACAGATGTCCCAGAAGAAAGCCTTTCTTGCCATCCGCAAAAATATCGCGCATATCATGTAAGAATTATATTATTAATTATCAATAATAAATTTAAAGTATAAGGAGTTACTTACCAATCACGTGTACGTCTTTGAATTAAGACAAAGTAGACGTAGACTCAGGAATTCCCGCGAATGTGCCGCATTAGAAAGTCAAAGTATACCATAGTTTTTGATCTGAAGCCAGTGTCTTTCCAGCTTTCTGCCGTTGCAATCAAATCAAAAATGGTTGGTCACGTTCAATGCCGCCAAGACTAAATTAGTTTCATTCAATAATTACAAGAAACCCTCTCTACCACCTATAGCAATGGCCAACGACTCTTTATCTGAGAGTACGTCTTTCAAACTCCTCGGCCTAACGTTCACAGGAAACATGAGTTGGAACAATTACATTGAAGGCATTGCCAGGGCCGCTGCAAGAAATGTGGGCTCTCTCTACCGTGCTAGACAACTACTAACATCCGAAAGTATCCTGTACCTCTATAAGGCCATCATTCGCCCATGTATGGAGTATTGCTGTCACATTTGGGCTGGTGCATCTGCTACTAGTCTCTCGCTCCTTGACAAGGTTCAAAAGAGAGTCGCAAACCTGATAAGCCCTGAACTGGCATCTAAGCTTCAGCCTCTGTCCCATCGACGAGATGTTGCAACCCTCTGCCTGTTCTACAAGTATTTTAGTGGTGAATGCTCTGACGAACTGCAATCACTTGTGCCCCCACGACATGAGCATCCTCGACAAACCCGACAGGCTGCTAAATCCCACCCCCACACTGTAGAGATCCCTAGATGTAAAAGATCTTTCTACTCCAATAGTTTCTTCCCCAGAACCGCTAGACTCTGGAATTCCATTCCAGGTCCCTGCTTCCCCAACAGTACTGACGTGCAGGAGTTCAAGTATAACATGAACCGACATCTTGCTGCCCAAATCCCTACATAGTACCCCAGTAGTTGTTGCCCCTGATAGTAGCCCCCTACACCAAAGTGGCAATTTGCCTTGTTTGGGGTGAAAATGAAAAAAAAAAAATCTCTCTCGATTGTCGGTTTTGCAGTTCATCATCAGGGATTCATTGGAGCACTTGGTTGACAATTTTCTATGTGACCAATCATAGAGCATGTACGAACCAACATAGACGCCGTTTGCTCATTATTGACGATACTGCCTCTTAGTTAGTGCTCTCTCTGACTTCTTGATTGGGAGTTTGATTGCCCCATTTGATCCTAAGAATTCTTCCTAATACTGAATCTTACTTATAGTAGAACAATTAGACCATGTCATATCTTAATTAAACATCATATATATATATATATATATATATATATATATATATATATATATATATATTATATAAATCCGTACTCCTGTCTGCTTGTTTGTTTGTTCACAATTTGATTAATATATACAAAACTTCCTGCTGAAAACGGTTATCTATATAAATTTTATTTACTATAAGATTTTCTATATAAATAAATAGCATCAATATATATACACTATATTGAAGGCAATGTACATAATAGAACTAATCTAATTTGCATATTATATTAAAGAAAATCTTTTTAAATAATTCGCTCAATTAAAATAACTGATTATGGTAATGTAATTGATGTAATTGTTCTATTTAAGTGTATTATTTAAAGTTAATTTATTTAAATTATTTTAATTCAAGTTATTTTGTACTATTTGCTAAACTGGCACACTTTAAGTAATTTTCACTGATATTTCACTTCCGGTTATGAACGGATATAGTTTTTAACCAAAATCGAGAGATATGGTGATAAAATGATTTGTTTTAATTATTTATTTTTTATAAATGTAAAAGTTACAAATATTGATAAAAAAAAATAAATAATTAGGCTAAGGATGATTTTATTTTTCGACGAAATATTTTAAATCGTTAGCCCTCTATGAAAGTCTCGGCTATAAATGTCGATTCATTGTAAGGTGTGAGCACGTTTACCAAAAAGTTAAAATTTATTTCCTACGGGCGATTTTAAAATCATTTTTCAACTATTCACTTGACTGTCTGAATTTTATTATCGTTTCCATAATACTTTGTAAAAGAAACAAGGTAAAGTAATGCTTTTTATATCAGATATATTCCTACGCGTTTTTTTTTTTTTTCACTTTTTTTTCTTCGATTTTCTTTTGAGAAAGATCTTATGTTTTCCTGTTTGGGTAATTGATTTAGTTGATAATATATATTTGTGTGGGGGAGTTTCGACGTAATTATAGGGGTGTTTTTCTGGGGGAGGGGGTGTCGCTTTATGTCTCAGCGTCACTCAAAGAAAAATAATTGCAGAAGTACAACAATGCGGGTGTTTTTATCTGTTTAGTACTTCTGCAGTTTACGAACCGTGCTATTTTTAGATATGATTTACAAGTGTACCTCAATTTTTGCCGTATCTTTTGTTTATTAAATTTTTATGTGAAAGTCCTTCCTTTATTAAAAATGGGGTACTTTTTATATACACAACCAAGCATAGTTTATCCGCAAAAATCCTAATTTACATTTTTGGGAGCAACAAAAACTGAAAACGGACCTGTACAGTTTTTTTTTCTACGTAATGTAGAACTTTCGTTTACATTTTTACCAATGTTACAAGAAATGTCGTTTACCCAGAAGTTTTGGTTTCGAACCTGTAATTACATAAATATTAAAAGAATGCCAATTAGTATTGTGTAATACAAATATATCCGTAGCAAAGCTCGGGTAAATCGGCTAGTATATATATATATATATATATATATATATATATATATATATATATATATATATATATTTACCAGTGGTGGAAAAAACTGGACTAGAGTGCTCAATGTGTAGCCAGAGCAGTATATAGGAAATTTATTACTGTGAGTCCAGAATGAGTTTACATATATTTTTTCAGCTTGGGAAAAAGAGTCTATCTATGAATTCTGACGATGCTAATCGGATATTTCCTCTTCTTTCTGAGGATTTTCCTCTAGCTGAAACAATATGTAAACTCATTCTGGACTCAAAGTAATAAATTTCATATATATATATATATATATATATATATATATATATATATATATATATATATATATATATATATAAGATAAGAATTACAGTTAAGTTTACCAAAATGATCCAAGATGGCAAAACTAAAGTAAAATATAAATATTAAAGAATTAATATTTAAAAAGTTATCTCAACCAGATGTAAAAGTTCGATAAAAGCAAATAG
The DNA here is from genome assembly GCF_053919585.1 of Euprymna scolopes. Taxonomy (NCBI): domain Eukaryota; kingdom Metazoa; phylum Mollusca; class Cephalopoda; order Sepiida; family Sepiolidae; genus Euprymna; species Euprymna scolopes. The sequence goes on from NC_136520.1 coordinate 65,160,503, forward strand.
GAGATAGAGTTTATAATAAGAACAAGTAATTAATAAAACATGTTAAAAAACACTTTGAAAAAGAGTTAAAAACATATTCACTTTTAAAAAGGAAACACTAAATAAATGGATGGTCCTTAATCTGCAGAGTTTCGAAGAAATACTTTCCTTCTCATCTGAGGGTAGGATTTAGCAAAATGCGGGATCGCATTGTGCTTGCAAAAGTATTAAATCAAACTATAAGTAAGTCATAGATCTTACTTGATAACAAAAAGTGAAGCAAACGGAATGGGGTTAAGAAAAAAGTGATTTCACGTGAATGGATAGGCTGGTGAAGGGTAAAATTTCCAATGACGGTAAGAACCAAAAATGCAGAATCCAAGAAAGTTCGTTTAATTTCCATTTGCACAAGTAAAATCCAAGGAAATCGCGTAATTGGAAGATGGTCTAAAGTAATCCAAAAGGCAGAAATCCGTGGAATAATTCATAAAATAGGTACAAGGAAATGGGAAAGAATTCCAATATATTATTAAAAGAAAGATAAAATGTGCGTAAAAAAGAAATGGATCAAATATACAGCTCGGCTGTCGTGGCAAGATTGTGGAATTAGCAATACACATGAAAAAATTAAAATGGCTTAAAATATTTGAATATTGGTATATATAGAAAGAGCTTGAACTAAGAAAGAATGTTTTTAAAGTTTTAAAATCCAATTAAAATTAAGTTACAACTATTTTTTTGCCTCACACATTAAGATATTTTCCCCTCTTAAAGACCATATGCATTTTGTCAGATTTTTTACACTACCTTTTTCAGTAAAAATGTTATATCTTTGTTAAAACACAAGATTAAGCAATAAAATTTGTCATATAAGTGTATTTTTGTGCTATGAATTGTAATATGCTACTGAAAATCTCCAGAAATTAATCTGCGTAAAAAAGAAATGGATCAAATATACAGCTCGACTGTCGAGGTAAGATTGAATTAAGGAAAATGGGCGAAGAAGACAGTAAAAGAAGGAAGGAGAAAAAAAGTTGAATTGTGATTGGAATAATTTTAAAATAGAAAAACCAATGCCAAAATGGTCCAGACAAGATAACGTTAAAGACGCTAAAAATGTTAAGCAAAAAAGAGGTCAACTGAAATTTACTGAAGTTATTATAAGAATTAAATTATCAGCAGGAGTTTTTGAAGTGCAACCAAATGAAATAAGAAGAAATATAAAATAAATACGTACACATGTAAATACATATATACATAGATATCAATACATACAATTACACATATATATATACAGAACAAACACATACACATACATACATATAAGTAAATAGATGAATAGATAAATAAATAGAAAGATTTTTAAAAAATAAATAAAATTTTACTTAAAGGGGAGAGAGAGGCCGGTAACTGCAAATTCCGGATAAAGCAAGTATGTAAATAAATAAGTAAGTAAATAAGTAATTATGTAAGTAAGTATGTAAGTAAATAAGTAAGTATGTAAGTAAATGCATATAGTAAAGTATAAGTAAACATGCATGCAAAATATAAATGTGTCGATAGATTAATATATCGATAGATAGGAATATTTGAACGCTAAAAACGGAACTTACAGATGAAAAACCGGCTAAACAAGGAAGAAAAAAGAATAACAACAAAAATTTAAGTTGTACAATATTAACAAAGTATGTAGAGAAAACGATAATGTTATCGAAAAGAATATATATCTAAAACGTTAAATTAATGGCTATGTAATTTCAAATTTACCATAACTGAATTTGGACTTATGTTTGCAGAAAGAGATCAGTTCGTTTTTAAAGTTAATTATATTGCTACTTTGAGGGGAAGTAATTATAGTTATAGCTTCGGTTGTGCAGAGGCGACATGACTTAAAGCCCGAAGTATAAGATTTAACCTTTTTTAAGATGTATATATATATATATATATATATATATATATATATATATATATATATATATATATATATAATCACCTATTTGACCTTTGTATTTGTAAGGCCTTTGTCCGATAAGTACATGCTCATTGGCTGATAGGAAGGGCGCGGTGGATACTAGAAATCTGATTGGCTAACTAAAATCTCAATAGAAGATGCTTTTATAAAAACGACAAACAACCACAAAATTCGCGCATAAGCCTGAAGAGTCTTAGAGTAGATGAAACGCGGAATATTCAGTGTAGCTTAATCGCCATATATATTTTATAACTTACTATATATATATATATATATATATATATATATATATATATATATATATATATTTCATTTGCGTATTTTTTCATTTTTTTTTAGCAAACTATTAGCGATTGGAAACTAATCTTGTTGTAGAATATTCAAAACAAAATATAAAGAATTCAATATGTAAAGACTTTTAGAGGGTGTTCAGTTTCTAATACAAAGACCTAGTAAATCGATCTCTCTTGTTGGAAACACTCAATGGAAACCCGAAACCGAATTATTGCTTGTATTGTTTGGAGGTTCTCTTAGTCTTCTTCAATATTTTCAGTATACTATTATTAATTAGACATTTGCCAGATTCTGTAAAAATAGAAAAATGTTCAAAATTCAATATTTAAACATTCTTAGGAATCGCTCAATTTCTAATACAACGTTAGTAAAAGTAAACATTTTTGATGGTTTCACGATGAAACTTGTTATAACTTTGTGTCTTAATGTTATTTTTAAGAAAACTAATTGTTGTTTGAGTGTAAATTCCAAAATTCGTTTTACTCTATGCAATTTAGGTGACTAAAATATGAATTAACCACACTTAGTAAAATTGTCCTCAAACAATGATAAACAATTAAACAGACTCGGTTTTGTGTATCCGTCGAGTAGTTCCAATATGGAGGATCGATTTACTAGAAGACTTTATTAGAACCTGAGCACTCCCTAAAAGTCATAAAATATTACATTTCTGAATTTTTGAGATGTGGATTGGTTATTTGTATTAGTATTCATCGGACTACTGTTCTCATCTTGAGTGTGATTTTCACAACGTTTCGGTCGATATAACCTCTGACCTTCTTCAGGTGTATCTTGTCGAACTCGGGAATGTTTCTGTCGAACTCGGGAATTTGGGCGGAATTTCGAGCGGAACCCTTTATTTACTTCACAGGGGTAGCGTGCTCTTGTTCTGTCAGCCATGACTGGATAGAGGTCCTAAGTAATTCGCAAATGTATATTTCGGTCGCCCACACTGAGGATTGAACCTTCAACCTTCAGGAGAATATCACTTTTTACAATTGATTTTTCCCAGTACTCTAACGATGGACAATTTTAGTATATATTTTATGAGCCTTAAACCAATTTTTATTTCTAGTTGTAAATATCACGATTTATTACTAATTATTACTAAATATTAATGCATATCTATCTCTGTACTTATTACTTGCATATATTAATGTTTTTATTTATTACTTGTATATATATTATCTATTGTATATAATTACTGGTTTCCATATCGTATTGAATTCTATACTAGGTCTACAGTTGGTTATTCCTCGGCATATGTTCTGTTTCTTTCAGTCGTCTTACTCTCCACCGTCCATTAAATGTTGTTTTGTTTCTTTGGCAGCATCTTTCAGTAGATTAAATTTTTTTTTTTAAAGACGAAAAAAAGACGAAAAAATATAATGAGTGCGTAACCATTTTTTATCGATTAGATTTTTAACGATTTTTATGTCAAATATTTGTACTGATGTATATTGTGAACCAGACGTATCTCAGCGTTTACTTGGTTTTATGCCGGATTTTGCCGAGCGCCGCCGATAAAATCATAACAACACTACGTAAAAGAAAATAGTAAAATGAATGGAAAATGTAGAAACCAAAAACCAAAAACAACCTACCGTAATTTGGTGTTTTATTATTCAGTTTTTGCAATAATAACTGTCAAGAAAAGGTAAGAAGAAGCAAAAGTTTTTCTTTTTTTTTTTTTTTTTTTTTGGCGGTCAAATAATTTTAAGGAAATGTTTTGAAAAAATGTTCAAAGAAAAACATTTTTTTACAAATATATTTTGCCATGTTTTTTTGTTTGTTTTAAAAACAGGGAAAACTGGAAGCAAAATTGTTTTTATTTCTAAATATTTTTAAAGTAATTTTGTATAATTTGTTTTCTTTAAATTAGGGGAGAAAGTGTAAAAGATTCAGTATGCTCGTACTGTCCATGATTGTTTTTTCCTCTTCCAATATTCATCCAAAATTCGCCGCCTTTGTAATTCAGGTCACCGCGTTGTGATTGGCTGATCGACGTGTTACGTCAAATAGCAGCTAAACTCGAGCTGTTGCTTGGCAGAGTCCGGCATCATTACACAGAAAAACACGTAATAATTAACGTTATAATTAAAAATAAAAACATATAAAGACACGCACGGGTACGATGAAAATAACAAAACATCGAAGCAATCGGTTCAGTAGTTTTTTTTAGACTATAATTAAGTAACAAACCTACATTTCCATATATATATATATATATATATTAGGATCTTCAGAATGTGAGAGATTGTATATAATAAATTCCACACCCAAACAACGTCGCAGTTCACAAGAACCATGACAGTTAACGAACCAAAAGTCCAAGACTCGAGTTTCGCCCTCATTTGGGCTCATCAGTTAGACACACCCGAACTCAGGATTCGAAACCCGAGCCTCTTGCATGCGAGGCAAGCACTCTACCAACTGAGCAAACGCCTCGCACACTAGAATTGCTATTAACCAACACACATCAAGCAAACCTCGCCGAAATCCGACTGTGAAATGAACCTACTTCGTCTCGACAAGGGACGCGGCCATCCAACCAGTCAATAACCCAAGCCGATGTCTCACAAGTAGGAGTTTTAACTCGAAAGGACGATGCCATCCAGCAATGCTAACCCAACGACCAACTTATAATAGGATTTTCAGAATGTAAGAGATTGTATATAAAAAGGGAGAACTTTTGCTTATTTTTACCATTTCAGTCGGTATGAGCCCAAATGAGTGCGAAACTCGAGTCTTGGACTTCCGGTTCGTTGACTGTCATGGCTCTTGTGAGCTGCGACGTTGTTTGGCTGTGGAATTTATTATATATATATATATATATATATATATATATATATATATATATATATATATATATATATATATATTAGAAAAGCGTTTAAGAAGTATAAGAAAAGCTTTAAGATTATACCTATGAAATACTCAACAGGTAAGTTGGGGCTTAACTATAATACCAACAATTATAGACCAGAAAAAGTCATGTGTTGATATACATAGATTTATTTGTTGATTTAATAAGGAAACACAGTGATTGGTGGCGGTGTAAGATGCTCTTTATACCTAGGTATTTCAAAGCCTAATGCTTTTTATATAAAAAAGGACTATGGGGGCTCGAATGCAAACATTACTGCATCATCTAGGTGAATACTTGAATGATATTAAAGGCTTCAACATACCTAGGTATACAGAGCATCTGACTTATCTAACTATCTTGGATCTAATTAAATTACTCGTTCCTTATTACGGCAACAAATAAACCTGTGTATACTTTGTCTTGTCTGTTATTGCTATTATTCCTCCCTGACTCTCTCTCTCTCTCTCCCTCCCTCCCTCCCTCCAGTCATCTCGCTAGATTCAGCCACTCTGATGAGTCATAGACGACGAAACACGTGTCAGTGGATAATTATATTTTTAAAATAATATATATACCGCTTCCCATGGGGGGGGGTACCAAATTGGTTAAAGGGAAAATTATTCCCAACTCACATTTAGATTTAGGTAAAAATGCACTTTCGTAAATAATTGAATTCATTCAAGACGTATCGCAAAACACACACACACAAACACACACACACACACATACACAAACACACACACACACACACATATATATATATATATATATATATATATATATATATATATATATATATATATGTTACCATACCTGTTTGCCTGATTAACGTCTCTACCACAATCCTCTGTCAATCTTTGGTCTACAGACCTTTAACTTCATATATATTTGAACCTGGGAGGGGAAAAAAAATTCGATTTGGTTTTTAGCCGGTAAAAAAAACAATAAATAACTGCTAAGGGGTAAAACTGAAAAAAAAAAAATGAACTTCGTAGTCGACTTCTACCTAATTTTTATATACATCCGGATTAAGTTCAAGCTGTAAGGAATAAAGATGGTGAGCCATGTGTTTTGGTTTCGATTCTAGCCGATGGCAACGAAGTCATTTTTTAACTTTTGAAATCACTACCATACATTAGGTACAATATGATATTCAATAAAGTACTGGCTCTATAATAAAATAAAATACGGAATCAGCATGAATTAAAATATCATGTTATTTATTAAATATCATATTTTACAATCGAACAATGACGGTACAGCCAACTGGTGTATAAATACAAGGAAAATGATTAAAAAAAACAAAGAAATATCGATTTATTAGGTTAGTGCAAACGCACTAACCTAATAAAAAAAAATGCAGTATAATGACGTTAACACACCGGTTCCCGGCTCACTTTCGAAAGGATAATAAAAGAGGCTCGCCTACTTCTCGAGCATAACTTTCCAATCGCCACCTCTCTTTTTATTCCTCTTATTTCTATACCTATACATTCCGCTCTGTGACGTCACGTCTACATCACGACTTAAAATGCTGATTCGATACATTTTAACCGGATGATTTGATAACCCTTTTAAGATGATACTTATATTAATATTTGGAACTGTCTGTTTGTCTGTCTGTCTGTCTCTCTCTCTCTCTCCAAATATTTGGCTTCCTTGAACAACTAACTAATTTGCCATTGTATTTTTAGTGTCGCTGCATTGAAGATTGAACCTTCAACCCCCAGCAGAGTGAAATTTACAACTGAATTTTATCAAGTACTCTATCTAATACACCACTGGTCCTTGCGAATTACTTAGGACTTCTACCGAATTATTGGTGACGGAACGAGAGCATGCTATACTCGTGAATTAAATAAAGCATTCAAAAGGGTCCAGATTTCCTAGTTCGCCAGAAAGATTCCCGAGTTTGACAAAATACGTTAAACCTGGTCAGTACTAAACCTGGGACTTTCAGGTGCTGTATGTGCTCTCCGCTTATCTCGGCATTGTTTCCAGTCGTCCTGGTCTTCTCCTTGCCAATGGACTCAAACAGTGCCGATTCAGAAGAGGTGTTGTTGAGGATTGCGCAACCCTTGCCTCAAAATTACACGCGCTTCTGTCCCTAAGGAGTATCTTTTGTCTTTCAAGACTAAACAGAAGCATGGGGGAGGGGGCAAAAGCAATATCGTTTTCTCACATGTTACATTTATATATGATTTCTGAATAAATTCATTGACAAATATAACCATGTTATATATCATTTTGAAGCGCTTTTTTTGCTCTATCGAATTGTGTTATTTGTTACCGTTCTTAATCTCTTCATTTATTTTTCCAGCATGGACAATTTTTTTCCAGCATGGACAAAATTTTTCGACAGCATGGACAAAATTCAAGTCCGCATGATTTTCTTGTTCCAGTTGAAACTAGGCCGAAAAGCTGCCAAGACAGCTCGTGATATCAATGGTGTTTAGCCCAGGAACCACTAACGAATGTGTGGCACAATGGTGGGTCAAGAAATTTCGCAATGGTGACGAGAGCCTCGAAGTTGAAGACGGTCGCGGCCGGCCGACTGCGGTTGATAACGAACATTTGAAAGCCTAAATTAGAGCCGATCCTTGCAAAAGCACATGAAAAGTTGCTGTTGAACTCGAGGTCGTTAACTCAACAAAGCAAATAGCGAAGTCAAAAAAGGTGCCGCATTAATTGAATGATAATAAAAAATAATCGACGTTTTGAGATGTTTTCTCCGTTCTTTCGGTGCAACCAAAAACGACCCATTTCTCGAGCGGATTGTGACGTTTGATTAGAAGTGGGTCCTCTACAACAATGGGTGACATTTGGCACAATGTTTGGATGTTGGAGAAGCTCCACAACCCTTCCCGAAACCGAAAGTGCACACACACACACAAAAAGGTTATGGTGATTGTTTGATCTGCCGTCGGTCTTCTCAATCCCAGCTTCTTGAATCCGGGCGAAATGATTACGGCGAAGTACTGCCGACAAATTGACAAAAGGCACTAGAAGCTCCAACGCATGTGCCCGAGATTGGTCAATATGAAGGGACCAATTCTCCCTCATGACAACGCTCGCCTGCATGTTGCTCAACTAACCCTGAAAAGGCTGAAAGAATTGGGCTACAAGACTCTGCCTCAACCGCCATATTCACCAGACTTCTCGCCCACCGATTATCACTTTTTTCAAGCATCTTGACAACTTCCTGAGCAAAAAATGCTTCAAAAGCCGAAAAGATGACTTCATTGTTTTTAGAACTCCGGATTTCTATGCTAATTGGACAAATAAACTTGTTTCTCGTTAGTAAACAAATGTATCGATTCTAATGGTTCTTATTTCGATTAACAAAATTTATTATGAAAGGAGTTATGATCTTTTGAAGTTGAACATAAAAAAACAACATTATTTTTGCACCAACCTAATATTTTAGGGTAAAAAACGTGAGGACAAAAATCTGTAATCTACAAAGCTCCAATGTTTCATGTGCTTGTTTTATATTCCCTTCAATGGAATGTGCTCCATCGAACTTACAGCACTTGTGCCCACTCAATGTAAATATTCTCGACCAACTCGCCCAGCAGCAAAATCTCATCCTTTCACTCCGCCAGACGCCCAGGTCCCGAAATAATTTCAACTCTAATAGTTTATTTCCTTGGGCCCTTTACTTTTGGAATTTCCTCCCTGTTCTCTGTTTCCCGGACTGTAGTGTGGAACGATTAAGTTGTCGCCCTCAAGAAAACAACACTACAGTTTTATTTTTAAACTTTTATTAACAAAATAAATTCAGGTAACTTGATTATGTAGTAGAGCTGACATCTATTCAATGTAGCCGTCTTCAGCCTCAATCATAGCCTCGATATGAGTCTGGAAGTGGGAGCATACCTTTTCCACAAGCGCCGTTGGGAGATCAGCAAATACTCGGCATATCGCGGTGATCAGACTGGCTTTGGTGTTGTGAGAGGTCATGTTGGTGATGTTCGCGACGTATGACCAAACGAAGTAGTCCAGTAGGCTCAAGATGGAGGGGGGGTGAGGCCAGTAAAAGTGTACAAAGTCGTAGCACTCCTTCTGAAGCCAAGTTTGGGTCTCTTTGGACTTGTGAGTCGGTGCAGGGTCCTGCTGCCGCACCGATCGTCTGCCAACGGCAATCTGATTGAACCAGGGAATCACCACATTCTTCAGCACATTCAGGTACATTTTGGTGTTGACTTTCAAGTCAACTTCGAAGATTTGTGGTGCATGATGTGCCCCTCACTTGCAACCACACTAACGACCATAACCGTGACCGGACACTTTGTTTTCGTCACACTGGGAATGACCCTGTTATTCGTGGCAATCCAGTGACGCATTTTGAGAGTGCTGGCAATGATTCTGTTGTCATAAGCTGGATCGGTAGAGAGCATGAGTTGTACAGCGGCACATCTCCGATCTCGTTCGTTGAACATTGTGCTATTTTCAGATATGATAGAAGGCTCCAATGGCTCTTGGGATTTGTACAAAACTAGCCAACTAGTAGATGGTCGCAACAAAACCAGAAAACCGGTTTTCATGCTGTCTTTTCTAGGGCGGCAACTTTATCGTTCCACTCTGTTGTATTAAGCATCTCGCTAACCAACTCACCATTCAAGATGCAATCTATTGAGATGGCGCCTAATTCACAGTCGCCCTTACGTATCAGTAGCATATATGGTTATATATATATATATATATATATATATATATATATATATATATATATATATATATGGTTGGTTGATTTATGGCACATTAACCCTTTTTTGGTTATTTAATGCCGAATCCAGTGATTTAAGAAAAAAAAATTAATAGAATATATATTTTTTTTTCAAGTCAGTTTCTATTTAACCCATAGTTGGGACCCTAACAGGTACTACCTCTCCGGGTCAGAGTGGACCTGGGAGCAATGGCAATTAAAAGGTGGCTCCACACTCCCCAAATCCCGCAAGCTGGGGCCTCACCATCGGATATAGTTTAAGGTCATATCCAGGACCATTATCAGTAGCAATACAATGCTATGTAAAAAAAGGGGGAAATTCAGAAAGACAGAAAAAAGTGGTGAAAGCGGGAAACAATGAATAAGCGAGAGGATGTATGAGAATTTAAGCTGAGGCCGCGTTGTAGCATCTGTTTGGACGCTCGACTTAATAATACCATGCCACTTCAATGTCCAAGACTAGATAACGATCCCCTCGAGGGCAGAGTTAGAGACAAGGCTCGTTTTTTTTAAACGCGGAGAAAAGGAGCCAAAATAAAACATGTCTCAGTCGTGAAGGATTTCTCCTTCACTAATAGAGAACAGAATATTGACGTGCAATATCAGAACAGATACTACATTGATCTTGGGCCGAAGACCAAGAAATTCCAAATTAGAAAACAACAACACATTCCCCTTTGCCAGAAACATTGCGCATTACTGGGGCTGTGACAACAGCATATTCTTTTCATTCTTTTGACTCTCAAGTATATATCCGACACAGTAAGACACAGTCAATCAACCGAGAACCACATCAGTCTATATAAAAATATAAAATACTAACGGATATATTCTCAAGAGTCAACAGAATGAAAAGAATATGCTGTTGTCACATCCCTACTCATTACACGTAAGGACTTAAGGGTGTATTGAGGCGGTGATTGAGGCTGAAGGCGGCTGCATTGAATAGATGTCAACTCTACTGCATAATCAAGTTGCCTGAATTGTATTTTTTTCAATAAAAGTTTTTAAATAAATCTCTAGTGTTATTTTCTTTTAGGTCACACTTTACCGTTCTACCCCGTCGAAGAGCAACAAGGAAATAAAAATAGAAAAATTAAAGTCAGAAAGAAAGAAAGGAAATGGAAGGAAGGAAAGAATAATCGAAAAAGAACAGAAATAAATATGGACGATTGAGGGTGGAAATATACCAATGAGTCTGATAAGATTTTATTGCTCCGGTGAGAGATAATCAAGCGATAACACGATCCGTTTCCTACGAAACTGCGGCTGTCATAGGTGTTATCATGCCTGTTTCCTATTTTTTTTTTGTTCAACTATCGCTAAGCAGCCGCCATTTTTATTTTTGTTCATATTTTACTTTTTACGTTTTCTTTTCTTTTCTTTTTTTTAACACGTTTTTAAAAATATTTTTTCTTTGTCATTCCGCCTGGTTTGCTGCTCGCGTTTCTTTGCTGATTTCTGCAATCGCCCCGATTTATTTTTTCTACTCGAACAACAATAAAAAAAAAAATAACATGCAATCAAGGATTACGCGATGTAGACAAATACGTAGCACGTAGAAATTTAGGATGCAACTTCGGCAATGTATTAACACTATTTTTTTTCTTTCTTTTTTTTTTACTCACGTTCACCCCTAACAAGGCCTATCGCCACTTGGGCGTAAAAGGCTACTATTTGGAACCATGCTTAGGAAAGATTAACAAGATGATGGTTTACGTTACATTTAAACTTCTGCATATCAGTAGAGTCAGGGAAGCAGGTAGCAGGAAGGAAATTCCAATGTCTTAGCTGTTCGAGGGAAGAAACTATTAGAGTAGAAAGTTATTTTGGCATTTAGGGATCTCAACAGCAAAGAGATGAGATTTTGTTGCTAAGCAGGTTTGTTTGGGATGTGTACGTCGCGGGAGCACAAGTGCAAAGAGTTAATCAGAGCACGTTTCATTAAAATATTTGTAAAACAGGCACAAAAATACAACATTGCGGCGATTGGACAGGGGTTGGAGCTTAGTTGACAAAGTGGGACCTATTAGATTGAAAACTCTCTTTTGGATTCTATCCAAGTGAAGGGTTATGTGATAGATACACCAGCCCAAATGTGGCAACTGTTATATATTCGGGGGGGTCATAAAGGAGATTTTGTCAAGGAGATTCGTGTACGTGATGTGTGTTTGTGGACATGTATTTCTTAACATACCTTTATTCATGTGTCGTCGGTTGTTCCTCTGGTTTTCATTGTCTCTTGGAGGGGAGCTGGCCTGTTGGATGAAGAATTCACTCCAAGATGACAATTAAGGTTTTTATGTTTTTATTCACCTTCCAAAGGTCGACACAGAATGGAGGTGAACCTTGCTTGTTTGATGATACACGTCAGCGTCCTCCCCAGCCCAGGGGGGGGGACAGCTGAAAAGCCGTCTGTCTTATTCAACACCCGAAAACCCAACTGCCAAGAAAGAATCAGCTAACCTCATCACATGATACCACGTCATCTGGTCAGCTGACCCTTCTTTTGCAAACGTGTCCACTGTCCACGTTATTCACCTCTCTCTCTCTCTCTCTCTCTCCCTCTCCCTCTCTCTTTCTCTATTCTCTAATAGAGACACACAGAGAGAAAATAGAAAGAGTAAGAAAGCCAGAGAGGGGGGAGAGATGCTCTTTAACATTCCTCCACCCCTTTTTTATCAAAATGTATGGCAAGCCATACATTTTTAATAACTAACTAACTAAAAAAAATAATTATGTCCGAAGTACATCTTTATTTTTTCACTTTCCGGACTCACCCCTTTTCCAAGAAAGATCAGGCACCAGTACTCTTCTACAACACTATCAACCCTTCTGCTGCTTCTCAAAAGTCCCTCCTAGACATTAACTTGCTTCCAAGTTAGACAAAGATACAGCTTTGCAGATATACATCTTGTCTAGGCGGTCGCATTGTTGGATATTTTCCACTGACTCTGCTCTTTATTTGGACCACTTGGCCAAACAAATGGAGACTCCATTTTCGATCACTTTTTCGAAATGGGGCCAGCATATCGCAATTACGACCAGAACGTCGGATGCTCCATGTTGGTGGTAGCTTTATCGCATGGGGACTCGAACCCCAGACCCTCAGATTAAAAGTCTGATGCTCTACCGACCCAACCATCCCACTCGCGTTCTCGACTTTCAGCATAGGCCTAAGTCCCAGTTTTTTTTTCCTTTACTGTAATGCCCTGACGTCTTTCTCTGAGTGGTCCTATTACTGGAGCTTTGTTCTATTCAATCTACTACTTCGGGACTTCACAAAGCTCTTCTACTAACTCCCTTGGTTGGTCTAAGTCAAGATACGCCTTCACACTGATTCACTCGGAGCCTGTTTGAGTTCCTGGAACCCGACAAGATACGGAATCATCACTCCCTAACTAATGCGCCATCGATTTCTAACTAAGTAGTTTTCCCTTTGTGATTTTTCCGCATTCCCAGCAAGTCCCAAGATTCCAACCCAGATATCCCTCACACATTCCTCTAAAAAAATAAAAAAATAATAAGGCTCTATCTTGTCCCTTACGTAATCTGCATCTTTCCCTTTCTTCTATCTCCCCGTGATTAGGCTTGGTACCGACTGTCCAGTCGCTCCGTACCCTGAGGAATTATCGCGACCTCGCACGCCAGACTTTTGTTGGACAAGACTTATTGCCGTTGCTTGGGCCTACGTGGCATCTTCCAACTCACTGGAACCACTAGTATTGTTTTAACAGGGTTCTCATTACTCTAAAATAGTATTTCCCCTGCCAAATTTTCTAATTTGTGACAATACCGTGGCTTATAAAAAAAAATAAAACAACAGAAAAAACTGCTTTCTACAGCCTAATCGCCTTGTAATTCTCATGAAAAAAAAATGCAACTACGCGCTAAACGTCCCTAAAATATAACTAAACCAACCAAATCTATTCCAAAATAATTTAATTTAATAATACCAATTAAATTCACCCAGCATGGTTTTTTTTAAATTTTGGTACCTTTAATTCACAATATGGTAACATTTTATTTTCCTAAGTACTTGCATACATATTTCATTCATCTTCTCTTGAGCGATTCGTAACATAATGGCCACGTCAGCCATTGCACCCCCTCTGCCCCTTACACCATGTCAGAGGGCATTTCATTTGCTCCCTGAAGTTGATTACAACTAGATCCGCTCACGCTGGACAGAATACATTCCGTTCACTGCTATGTCAGAAAAAACTTTCTTTTTTTTTTTCCAAAGTCGGTAAGCGCAACCTGCCTTGAAGACACATAGCTTCACGGAAAACATCGGATTTCCACAAATGAAGTACTCAAACTTGCTCCATGTTGATTCTACTCGAAATCAACAGAAATCACGATAAAAAAAAATAAAATTCGAATCATTTCCCGAGAATAATGAAATTAATATCTACCCATGTAATTCAACACCTCTCCAAAATTCTAACATGCTTGCCACAGAAATTAAATTCCATTCACGCCCCACTTTTTTCTTTCATTTCTTCATATAGTTTATTTAACCCTATATTTATCCTTTTTTTTTTTTTTTTTTTACCTTACTTATGTGGTCAAAACGTCACTCATGTCGAATAGAACATTTATTCTACTTTTCGAAAATTGAAATTAATACCGACTGAACCTTTGACTCTTCCGAAACTTTTTTTTTTTTAATCATTTATTACACTGTTTAAATCTTATTTCTTTCTCCCTATTTTATTATTACTATTTAATTAATTAAAAACACATTTTTTCTTTTATTAATCCTTCTTTCCATAGACCCCACAAGCAAGATTCCACCTCCCCATTCTGCGAAAAAAAAATACATGTCACAGAGTAAGAAAATCCTGCACAATACCATTTTAGAACACATCAATTACATAAAGATAATAAATTAAAAAAAAATACAAAAATATCCTATAAGCAATCACAAAGTCCCATCTTAGCAATAACAAAAATCCAAACAACAAAATTTTGTCCACGTCAGCAAGTAGGTCGGCTGCATAGTGCATCATCTTTTACCATTCCACATAATTCAAAATTAAAGAAAAACCACAGTCGTTTACAAAAAAAATACCTAGACATTTACAATTAAAATACAGTCGTTTCTAAAATAAAATAAAACGACTCACTTATAAAGTCTCAGACAACTCGATGGAACTAAAATTGTCCATGTAAGAAAAAAAAAAATTCCTAAGAAATAAAATCGTTCAATTAGTGAAAAAAAGGAAAAAAAAAAAAAATCACATTTCAGAACCTATCCATTGTTTTTCATCAAAAGTACATATTGTTTTTCATTAAAAGTTACATTTAGTTCACAATTTAAAAATGACACGAAATATTCATAACACATATTTTTGATTGACATGTTTATCTTTGTGGTAAGGCTCGTTTCTTTTTGGTTTTCTCACTGGCCGTTGTTAAAAATTTACAAAATAAGGTCATTTTTCGTTTTCCCTTCTAATTTTGACATTAAGTGATATTTTTCTTCGTTCATATCGAGCTAATTCCCAATACGATAAATATTTTTTTTTAACTATTTTCTATATATAAAGTTTTACATCTGTGTGTCTGTATGTCTTCCTTTTCTTTCTTCGTGAAAAGGTTGTACGTGTGTATTGCTTTTCTTTTTTTTCTTTTTTTTTTCTTAATTATTTTTCTAATTCGCCTAGTGTTTTAATGGACCATCGTTGTGTGTGTGTTGATTTGTATTTCTTCTTTTTTTCTAATAATGTTCTTTCTCTTTTTTTTTTCTTCCAGACATTTTATTGTGTTGTATAGTTTTTTTTTTTTTTTTTTTTTTTTTTTTTTTTCTTGTCTTAAAATCTCCTTTCCCTTTTAAGGACCTGTTTCCACGTCGTATTTCTTAAACACAGGTTCGACTTCACATCGATGATGTGAACTTAGTCACGAGCACCAAAACGAATATGTTATATATTCGGGATTGTCATAAAGGAGATTTTGTCAAGGAGATTCGTGTACGTGATCGTCTAGTTTCTAATGGTTTTATTTTTGATGTCTTCGTGAGTGTGTGTTTGTGTACATGTATTTTTTAACATACCTTTATTCATGTGTCGTCGGTTGTTCCTCTGGTTTTCATTGTCTCTTGGAGGGGAGCTGGCCTGTTGGATGAAGAATTCACTCCAAGATGACAATTAAGGTTTTTATGTTTTTATTCACCTTCCAAAGGTCGACACAGAATGGAGGTGAACCTTGCTTGTTTGATGATACACGTCAGCGTCCTCCCCAGCCCAGGGGGGGGGACAGCTGAAAAGCCGTCTGTCTTATTCAACACCCGAAAACCCAACTGCCAAGAAAGAATCAGCTAACCTCATCACATGATACCACGTCATCTGGTCAGCTGACCCTTCTTTTGCAAACGTGTCCACTGTCCACGTTATTCACCTCTCTCTCTCTCTCTCTCTCTCTCCCTCTCCCTCTCTCTTTCTCTATTCTCTAATAGAGACACACAGAGAGAAAATAGAAAGAGTAAGAAAGCCAGAGAGGGGGGAGAGATGCTCTTTAACACAACAATGCTCCATACATGGGCGAATGGTGGCCTTGTAGAGGTACAAGATACGCTCAGGTGCGAGTAGTCCTCTAGCTCGATAGAGGGAACCCACCTTCTTCGCAATGTTTTCAATGTATTTTTCCAGTTCATATTGCCCGTGTATGTGAACTATTAAGAAAGGTGTGATTCCTGCATTTGTACGGCATAATCATGTTGATACACCGGTTCCCGCTGGATCACCGAAGTTAAACAACGTTGAACCTGGTCAGTACAAAAAGGGGTGATCATTTGGAACTTCCAGGTGTTGTTTGTGCTCTCCGCTTATCTCGGCATTGTCTCCAGTCGTCCAGGACTTCTCCTTGCCACTGGACTCAAACAGTGCTGATTCGGGAGAGGTGTGGGTGGAGATTACACAACCCTTGCCTCACAATTACATGCACAACTGCCCCTACGAGGGTATCCTTTGTTTTTTGGGACTGAACGGAGGAATCGATCCCTGCACATCCTCCAGTTTCTGTATAGAGTCTTAACTTCACTTCAATGAAGCATTTTGTTTGATATTTTTTAATTAAAATGATTGTATGCAGTCCCTACATCGACGTACCTTGAAAACAGCTATTAAGTCTGACATAGTTATATGCAACAGGAAGTAGATAAAAACCTAAAGAGTTAGTGTCCACAATGAATAGCCTTAACAGTAAACCGTGTCACTAAAACTTAAGTTAGACTTTATATGGTTCTTTTGTTGAATACGCGGCAAACATTGCTTCACAATAAAATTCCCTTTGCAAACCTCTAATGTTTTGATTACTTTTTAAAAATAGACCTAGACGTTGCACGTAGAGACAGTCGCAAAAACAATAAAAAATAAAATAAAACTTCGACACAAACTGTCTAAGTGCAAGAAAAAGTTACTCATTTTCTCTGTTTACCACACCAGTCGCCGGCACGCATTTAACACGTTGGCCGGCTCTCAATACACAGCACCAGACACAGCTGGTTTGCTGGCCAGCCGGCTCACTTTCGAAAGGATAATAAAAGAGGCTCGCCTACTTCTCGAGCATAACTTTCCAATCGCCACCTCTCTTTTTATTCCTCTTATTTCTATACCTATACATTCCGCTCTGTGACGTCACGTCTACATCACGACTTAAAATGCTGATTCGATACATTTTAACCGGATGATTTGATAACCCTTTTAAGATGATACTTATATTAATATTTGGAACTGTCTGTTTGTCTGTCTGTCTGTCTCTCTCTCTCTCCAAATATTTGGCTTCCTTGAACAACTAACTAATTTGCCATTGTATTTTTAGTGTCGCTGCATTGAAGATTGAACCTTCAACCCCCAGCAGAGTGAAATTTACAACTGAATTTTATCAAGTACTCTATCTAATACACCACTGGTCCTTGCGAATTACTTAGGACTTCTACCGAATTATTGGTGACGGAACGAGAGCATGCTATACTCGTGAATTAAATAAAGCATTCAAAAGGGTCCAGATTTCCTAGTTCGCCAGAAAGATTCCCGAGTTTGACAAAATACACCTGAAGGGGGTTGGTAGTTACATCAACCGAAACATTGTGAACATAAAACTAAAGACAAGTAGTCCTGTAACGTTACACACGCGTTACATGCAGAGTTCGTCGCAAGGAAACAAAGAAAAGCTTGACTAACTCTTTTGTGTGTGAAACAACAAACATTTATTTACAAGTACTTTCCAGATTAACGCTTTGTCGCTTGTTCAGAATCATCTTGCACTCCGATGTGCTTAACAAGACCCTGCCGTGACAAACACGCTTTACTCCGTCTTTATTAATTTGCACATGCGTACAACTTATTAGAGATAAAAGGGGTTTAATTTTAATTTTATAACTTTCTTATCTATATGTCGGGTCAATCCAAACGGTAGTGAACACGACTGGAGCGCTAAATGTTCATGGTTATTATTCTAGCTGATGGCACCCGAGTAATGTTTGAAAAGCTTCTGAAATGAGTACTATATATGTAATATTCAATAGAGAATTGTCTCTGTAATAATAAATACGAAACCTGCACGAATTAAAATATATTTAAGCGTATTTTACGCTGGGTGCTTGTACAGAATAAAAACGTAATTTTGAAATTTGCTGACATCGTTTTTCTTGATAAGTGTGGCAAAAACTAAAATGGAAAATATAAACGCCATTTGAATTTAATTCAACGCTAACCGGAATAACATCATAATATTTTCACTAACATTCACTAACGGAATAACTAACATTCATTAACATATTAACAAACATTCACTAACAGAATAACTAACATTCACTAACAGAATAACTAACATTCACTGACAGAATAACTAACATTCACTAACCGAATAACTAACATTCACTAACCGAATAACTAACATTCACTAACAGAATAACTAGCATTCACTAACGGAATAACTAACATTCACTAACAGAATAACTAACATTCACTAACATATTAACAAACATTCACTAACAGAATAACTAACATTCACTAACAGAATAACTAACATTCACTAACAGAATAACTAACATTCACTAACAGAATAACTAACATTCATAACAGAATAACTAACATTCTCTAACGGATTAACTAACATTCACTAACATATTAACAAACATTCACTAACCGAATAACTAACATTCACTAACCAAATAACTAATATTCACTAACAGAATAACTAACATTCACTAACAGAATAACTAACATTCACTAAGATATTAACAAACATTCACTAACGGAATAACTAACATTCACTAACCGAATAACTAATAATCACTAACAGAATAACTAACATTCACTAACAGAATAACTAACATTCACTAACAGAATAACTAACATTCACTAACATATTAACAAACATTCACTAACCGAATAACTAACATTCACTAATCCAATAACTAATATTCACTAACCGAATAACTAACATTCACTAACAGAATAACTAACATTCACTAACAGAATAACTAACATTCACTAACTGAATAACTAATATTCACTAACAGAATAACTAACATTCACTAACTGAATAACTAATATTCACTAACAGAATAACTAACCTTCACTAACAGAATAACTAACATTCACTAAGTGAATAACTAACATTCACTAACCGAATAACTAACATTCAC
This sequence comes from Euprymna scolopes, assembly GCF_053919585.1. NCBI lineage: Eukaryota > Metazoa > Mollusca > Cephalopoda > Sepiida > Sepiolidae > Euprymna > Euprymna scolopes. The sequence continues at coordinate 65,180,004 of NC_136520.1, forward strand.
TAACGGAATAACTAACATTCATTAACGGAATAACTAACATTCATTAACGGAATAACTAACATTCACTAACGGAATAACTAACATTAATTAACCGAATAACTAACATTCATTAACGGAATAACTAACATTCATTAACGGAATAACTAACATTCATTAACGGAATAACATACTAATATTTTCACTAACATTCTTTTCTTTTAACACTTTTTCTGAATATTTTTATCTTTAATAATTTAACAACTAATCATAACAATCGTTCTTAACCTTAGCACTAACCGTCCCAGCATAACACAAATGTTACTCTGTGATCATAACCAAAGCGCCACAACATAACAGACGTAAATACTTTTGACTATAGGCAGCAAAATCCCACCCTTTCATTATTGAATTCCAATGTGGTTATGCTGCATGTTTATCGAAGGATTCTTTAATCCCGGATAGGGTAGTCATCCTCATGACCTCTTCTGGCAGGTTATTTTACGGAAGAGTATGATTCGTTTCTTCCGTTGATGCGATACCGATGCCAAAAGTTGGAGGGCACCGAAGACGGGAGTTGTTCCATTAAAACTAGCAACTTTTGCGCTACATACTCACCAGCATGTATGTTCCGGAGCACTGTACCAGTCGAGAGTCATTCCAAAAGTGAAGCTTCCTATTTTCAGCTTCGCATATTTGTGTTCTTTCCAAAACATTATTCATGACAGATTGCAGAATCTCTGGATTGCAATTTAACTTCCTTATTTCGTTCGTGATGTTTTCCTTCAATTCTTGCAGGGTCTGACGTTTGTTAACATAGACTATTTCTTTAAAATATCCCCACAAGAAAAAGTCGGACTAGTTAAATCTGGGTAACGTGGTAGCCATTTGAAATTGTCATAACGAGGGATAATGTTGCCGTCAAAAAATTGCCTGAGAAGCCCCATGATGTCTCTCGCCGTATGTATACGTTGTTCGATGCTATACTTTTCCATAATTTACTTTCAAAATAGTATCTGTAACATATCAGAATTAGGAGCAAAATATAATTAACGGTAATATGAGAAAGATTTTCAACCGTTCAGTTACTTTTCAGACACTCTGTGCTGATCGAAGATATTCTGATGCAAACTCTATATAAAACACTAGCAGCAGAGAAAGCACATTTGTGTGCATTTTGAAAAAAATCGGCCCAGTCGTTTCGGAGCTCATAGGGAACCTACACACACATACACGCACACACACACACACACACACGTACAAAGTTCCTTTTATATAACAGTAGAGATTGGCGACGGCTTCTCCAAGAAAAAATAAGCATAACGAATAAGGAAAAGGTCGAAATTGTTTATTCAAATTTTTACAAATTAACGGATCTGTTATTTTCGGCTAAAACCAAAGATGCACGTAAAAATACTCCCAAACAACAACTCATATTTCATGAGAAACTGAAAAAATATTTAAGTCTGTATACCTACCCTCCATTCATACCACCCGAACTAAAACACATGTTAGAAAAAGTCGCCAAATTAGTGAATGTAGTCAAATACGACCAGGGATTTTCAACGCACCACCCCATAGTTAGATTCCCATTTTCTGAATCCCAAGATGGCGACATATCGGTCACGCTAGGTCGTATTTTGTGTATTTTTAAATACACCGTTTTACTTTTTTCTAATATTTTTGTCTGAACAACTGACGCGAAAAGCCGCTTGTCGCAAAAGAACATTTTCAAAGCCTTAATAAAGCCGATGGTAGCTTGTGGCAGTGAAATATCATGTATTGAAAACTCGTCAGTAATTAAGGGATGAAAGAGAGAGGCCGCCATGTTTCACCGGCGCCTCGTAATGGCTCGCGAGTAAGAAGAGAAGACATTTTGATGGGATCGAAAGTGGTTCTATCCGCCATATTGGCGCCACTTAATGAAGACATCTCTTATTTTATTTTTTTTTTTTCTCTTCGGTTATTTGGACAAATAATCAGAAACTCAATCGCGCTTTGTAATTTGGCCTTTTAAATCGTTTCCTCAATATAATTATTTTAATATCTATATATTCATATATATATATATATATATATATATATATATATATATATATATATATATATATATATATATATATGTATATATATATATATACATATATACATATATATATATGTACATATATATATATATATATATATATATATATATATATATATATATATATATATATGGTGCCCGGAAAACTCGTCCCGGGAAAACTCATCTCGGGAAAACTCGTCTCCGGAAAACTCGTCTCCGGAAAACTCGACCCCGGAAAACTCGCCCCCTTTCGCTAGGTAGGAAAACTGGTCCCTTATTCAATAAATATCGATTGAAAACACATTTTATGATCGTTCTTGAAGGAGACATTGTTTTTTTTAAATAGACTATAGCCCCATAATATTTTTTAAAAATATTTTTACTTGTTTAATGTTTTTTTTTTTTTTTTTTTTAAATAAAATCGATTTTCTAAGTGTCCGTTTTCTATCTAACTGGCTAAGTTCTTAGTGGTTTCACTTATTTTAAAGCGTTTATTATGTTCATACAAAGTTAATTACAATTTTTTTTTGTTCTTATTTTAACGATGATTTTTGGAGTCATAAAAACAATAATAAAAAACAAAACCAAAAAATTAAAAACAGGGAGCGATTCGATTCTTCGGTACTTTTTTGCTTTGGTTTTTTAATTATGATAGTTTTTTTTTTGTTGTTATGTTTTTGTTTTCTCTCATACCAAATGCACTCATGCGTTATTTAAAATTATAATTTTATCAATTATCAACATTTATTGTCGTCCTGTCAAATTTTGCAAAAATTAACTAATAAATTAAAAGCGAAATATTTTTTTGGCGCGAGAGATGCCATGTGCCCCATGTGCTAACAATCTCTTGTTAATTCATTTTTAATTTTGTTAATTTTTACTTCAAAATTCTAAAATCAATCATTACGAGAAAAAGTAATCACTAAATAAATTTATTAATCAATTTTATTGAAAACTCCGCTATCGTTTATCAAGAATCTTTTTAATTTCATTTTTGTTGGTTGTTTTTTGGAGGGAGATATAGTTTTTACCCCCCCCCCTTTTCTCTCTCTAAATTCTATTTTAAAAAATATTAAAATTGATTATTTTCTTTTTAAAACCAAATCTCTCTCAGTAATTTCTTTAATTTTCTATTTTTTAGCGATTATCAAGACCCCTAAGATGTGATATACCGGACATTATTTCTCGTTCTCACGTAACCCTCGACATGTTTTTTGTTTGTTTTCTGTGTTTTTTTTTTCTTTACCGAATAAACGATTCCAAATAAATTAAACAACAAACAACATAGTCGGCGAGGTAGAAAAATCGATTTTACCCTTTAAACATTAAACAAGTAAAAATATTTTTAAAAAATATTATGGGGCTATAGTCTATTTAAAAAAAACAATGTCTCCTTCAAGAACGATCATAAAATGTGTTTTCAATCGATATTTACTGTTGTTTACAACAGTAAATAAGTAAATTCTTTTTATATTAATATAAAAAAAATGCGGTATCGTTTATGAACATAATAAACGCTTTCAAATAAGTGAAACCACTAAGAACTTAGCCAGTTAGGTAGAAAACGGACACTTAGAACATCGATTTTATTTAAAAAAAGAAACAAAAAAAAACATTAAACAAGTAAAAATATTTTTTTTAAATATTGGGGGGGGGGCTATAGTCTATTTTAAAAAAACAATATCTCCTTCAAGAACGATCATAAAATGTGTTTTCAATCGATATTTATTGAATAAGGGACCAGTTTTCATACCTAGCGAAAGGGGGCAAGTTTTCCGGAGACGAGTTTTCCGGAGACGAGTTTTCCCGAGACGAGTTTTCCCGGGACGAGTTTTCCTAAATTCTCCCCCCCCTCTCTCTCTCTCTCTCTCTCTCTCTCTCTCTTTATATATATATATATATATATATGTATATATATATATATATATATATATATATATATATAACTTCATTTAATCACATAAATCAATATACGAACGTATAATTTTATGCGTAAACTAAGTATTTACTTCAACAGTGCTCAGTACATAGGTAGACCTAGATAGGCCTGACGAATCCTAGTGTGGATAAAATACGGAATATTCTGTGTAGTTTAATTGCCATATATATTTTTCTAACTTACTATATATATATATATATTAGTGTTGGGACAATTAATCGGAATAGGGAATCGAAAAAATCTGAACTTTTGCGGGTAGCTGAATCAGAATCAGAATCGGAAAGTTTTTTTCCATATTTACCAATGCCAAAAATGAGTATTTTTATTGTTTTTCTTTATCTGATTTTGTTTAAGACAAAATATGCCCCTGTTGGTGTATATATATATGAATATATATATATATATATATATATATATATATATATATATATATATATATATATATATATAATTATAAAGCTCAAATGAGCGTGTAACGAGTGATGTAACCCACTTTTCGGTTTACGACATCCGGTTGCGCATACGCGCATAAACATTAACCCATAACAACGTAAACAAATAAACACAAATCGCTTTTTTTGCAGATTTTAACATGCGCACTGAAATATTAACGTTATTATTTCGAAATTATTTTTTTAACATGGAAAGAGTGGGGGTGTTTTGCAACTATTCTTTATTACAACTATACTGTCGCTATTTTCTTACAACTAAACAACTTTAACCCGTTGAAAAACATAAGAACAATTGTAGTAAAGCCAAAACTACTACTACTACTACTACTACTACTACTACTCTCTATCCGTCTATTTTCCTTCCTTCTTTCCTTTCTTTCCTTCTTTTTTTATTTTTTGTTTACATTTCTAGATACAAAATAGTTGTGTGAGAACGGTGAATTTGTTGACACATTTAATAATCTGTCTCAATATTAGTTTTATTTTATTTTATTTATTTAGGTTTTATTTTTTTGCTTCAGGTTTTATTAATTTTTTTTTTTTTTTTAGATTTTAAGTTTCTATAACTTGATTGAAGGATTCCAATATGGGTTTTTCATTCTTAAATTTCTCATCGGTAGGTTAATGTGCGTTTTTGCTGCTAAATGACTTTCGTCGGCTTTCGATTCGTAGAAAAATCGTGTTTAATTTTCGATTTTTGAGCGATCATTCGGAAAAATAGGTAACTTTACACGAATAGGGAGGATTTTTTTTTCATGTTTGAGTGATCCGTCCGTGATTTTTCATTTTATATACTTTCATGGAAATGCTTCTGTTATGTAAAAAAAAAAAAAATATATATATATATATATTTTCTTTACGTCACAATTGTCATGCTCATACATGAATTCCATAGCTAATATAACATACTGACCCAACGGGTCACGGGTAGTCTAGTATATATATACATCTTGAATAAGATTTTTTTTAAAAAACTGCAATTACTCTTCCAAGATTCGGATTTTGTAATTTTTTATTTCTTTTAAAGTTGATAAGTTCTTGTTCAGCTGATGAGTTGAGGGTGGAATAAATTTAAAATTTGACATAATCATTACGTGAATGATTCTGCGCTACGAAACAGGTGCTGTAAAGAATTGTGCGTGTCAACGTACTTTAAATTGAATCAGAAAACAGGACTTTCTTCCACTTTTCAACGTCCCAGGTGTTGTATTCACAACCAAATCTTACGCTGTCCACCTCGGGAAATTTGTTTGCGCTTTTTTATTTACCATGCCTTTTTGTTGCAAGTGTCGTCTTGTGGTTATTAGACTGCAATCAGCATCTGTAACCTCCTTAATTTGACTAGAAGAAAGTCCTCTGTCATTCATAACAACCCGTCTGATTCTCCTACTCAATGCAAGAGAAATTTGGGGGAGGGTCTACCAAAGGATTTTGCTTTTCCATAATTCTCAGTGTTCTTTAGAAAGTTGCAAATAACAGTTTTACTGCGATTTACCTTAGCTGCTATCGCTCGCTGTGACAAACCATTGTTTATGGAATCCTAGAATTCGAGAGGGCTCAACTTCGGTTAGTTTTCTTGATTTAGGCATGGTAACACCTTTACACAGTGATCGCTAATCTCTAACTGAACTAAAAACCTTAGAATTACCATAAATATAGCAATTTATACCCTTGATCTTATAATGTTTGATTCATGCCTAATTTAATAAAAATAATAATAAATAAAAAATGTTTAAGGGAAATTTTTGGAATGTACCTTTTTGTTTCCATAACTTTTTAGATTGTAGTATTAGTAACCTTAAGTCGGGAGAGTTTAAAATCTAATCCTTAAAAGAAAGGTTTCTTTTTAAAGACTTTTAAGTGGTTTTAAATTTTTGATCAGCAATATATTGCTTTTAAAAAAGACTATACCTCCTTAATATTTTTTTAAAAATATTTTTATTATGGAACTCTCTTCTATTTTCCTGCTTTCCAGCTGATGTCAATATGGTAATCTTCAAGTCCAACGTAAACAAGTTCTTGAGCCGTCGACTTAAGTAATCAAATTTACCAAATGTCCTATACTAACTGCTATTACAATATTTTCCCATTGACTACGGTACACTCATTAACACTTATCCTCGACTGGGCTCCAGGTCTTGATAAGTGGTGTCCCCTTTGTAAAACTGAATAAAATACATATATATATATATATATATATATATATATATATATATATATATATATATATATATATATATATATATATATATATTCGTTTATTCGATATGGATGTTACATCAATCAGGGGTGTAAGATAAGCAAACTCTTTTTACTAAGGTATTTCGAAGCCTAAGGCTTCTCATCAGAAGAGGAGAAAAGAGGCTATCGCTAGACGTCGCAACTCTTGTATAATGGTACCGGAAAACTCGTCTACAGAAAACTAGTCCATGGAAAACTGAAATCTTCAACTAATCTGGAACCCGTCTAGCTGAATCCACTGTGAAAAATTTTCCCCACTCTATATCTGTGCCTAAATCAAAACGCGGATTTCATGAACAAAGCTTCTTTCTTAGAACTGCACGCCTGTGGAACTCTGTTCCGTCTGCCTGCTTCCCTCCGGACTACAACTTGGATGTCTTCAAGTCTAATGTTAACAAATTCCTAACGAACCGCCCCCTTAAGTAAACACTTCATCAAATCTCCTCACTAACGTAATGTACTTGCAATAACCCTTATCCCTGAGTGGCTTCCGGGCCTTGATAAGTGGTGATCTCTGTGTAAAAAAAAAAAAAAAAAAAAAAAAAACTATTTGCATCATCTCATTCTATTCAAGGATTACTATTCTATTTGGATACCAAAACTCCATATCCTTTTTTTTTATTATTCTAACTCTTATTTTCTTTCTCTATGTCCCTTAAAAAGATTTAATCTTTAATATATGTTTTATCTATGAGCTAAAAAGCGAAATTATATTAAATATTTTTCTAATGACTTTCCTCCGAGGAAATGAACCTACATCAAAAATCCACGGACTAAGAAAATTAGTTTGAATATTGTATTCTTTGGTGAAATATTAATCTTTTGTTTTGAAAAATTATATTTTTCTGAATGAAATTTTAATATAAAAAACTGTAAATTTTCATTCATATATATATATATATATATATATATATATATATATATATATATATATAACTACTTCATTTACTCACATAAAATTAATATACGAAAGTATAAATTGATGCGTAAACTTTAAGTATTTACTTCGAAAATGCTCAATACGTAGGTAGAGCTAGTTAGTAAGTTATAAAATATATATGGCGATTAAGCTACACTGAATATTCCGTGTTTCGTCCACTCTATGACTCTTCCGGCTTATGCGCATAAGCCTGAAGAGTCCTAGAGTGGATGAAACGCGGAATATTCAGTGTAACTTAATCGCCATATATATTTTATAACTTACTATATATATATATATATATATATATATATATATATATATATATATATATATATATATAAGCAATATTGCCTCGTCTTGCTCTGGAGTTGCTTTTATGCCCTCCTTTTTTTTTTGCTTATTTTTATCATTATCTTTGGTAATTTCAATATTTTCTTTTCCTTTTTTGTCATCCTAAAATTATTTGAGTAAATTTCAGTTATATTGACATCTTACTGATCAACGTAGCCCCCACACACAGTGGATGCAACGTGCAGCAACAATCCATTTTCCCTGATTTGTCCCCTTAGCAGCTATTCTTTACCGCCCACGTAAATTTTCAAATCTTATAAACTTCTTTCTAGTTAATAAAAAGAAAAATTGAAAAACATTTTTTTAATATAAAATAACATTGTTGTATTTGTACTACAATTGCTTGAGATATTACCGTTTGTGAATTTTTGATTAAAGTAAATAATCTCTTTATATCAAATAAAGCAAACTTAGTTAATGTTGTGGTGGCACCCACTCATTTACATATGTGGATAATATTACACATAAATAGCAAGACTCGGTTAGTCTGAGCGTGTGTTAACCAGAAGCCACCGAAGGCCGAGCCGAGAGCAGATATGTTCTCCAGCCAAGACTCTCTTACTTTACAACCATTATGTAAATATACTGCGAATATACCTTTTCTAATACACTTCTTATCGATCTACCTTTGTTTGTTGAGTCTTCATTTGTATTGCCTTATACGTTATTTGGTTCAATCTGCGAACATAACAGTTGGCGACGAAGATGAACGTCAAACATAACAGTTAAAAAAAAAGTTTTATTTGAAGTTTAATTATTTTAAGTGATGTGAGTGAAATTCAAATGTAATTTTTTATTTCGATGAAGAAATCATCTTTGCTTAGTTTATGATCTTGTTTTTTTCTATAATCAATTATAATGTTTAATGAAAGTACCGTAATATTCCAGTTTTCTTTTGCAAAAATAAGAGATATTTTAAAAATATACACACACGTGAAGTTTCCAATCTTATAAATAAACTTCTTTTCAGATACCGTAAAAAGCATTAACAAATCTACATGCGAGGTTTGAACCTACAGACCACGTCATGCAAATAAATAATCACAATCACGAGGTTCTTTGCTCAGCAACCGAGAAGGCTAACATGCTTGCCAGTCGGTTTGCCTCAAACTCCACACTGGACCCTCTAAACCACCCCCTACCTCAATTTCCTATGCGGACAGACGCCACGCTAGACGATCTGAAAATCACCCCTGCTCAGGTGCATGCTATCATAAAAAACCTTGACACTTCCAAAGCATGTGGACCCGACCTCATCCCAGCTGTGCTATTAAAAAAGTGCTCAGCCGAAGTAGCTCCAGTTCTCTCCAAACTCTACAACAAATGCCTTAATGAATCTTGCTTTCCGAGCTGTTGGAAAACTGCTTCTGTAGTACCAGTATTCAAGAATTCTGGCGAAAGAACTGACCCATTAAATTATCGCCCTATTAGCCTCCTCCCACTTTTTGCCAAAATATTTGAGACTTAATTAACCATGCTCTAGTCCAGCACCTTACAGATGCTAAACTTCTGACCGACCATCAATATGGATTCAGACAAGCCCGTTCCACGACAGACATCTTCACTGTAATCTCTGAACGCATATACCATTCACTGGACAAAGCGGGAGAGGGCAGAGCGGTAGCTCTAGATATATCTAAGGCTTTTGACAGGGTATGGCATGAGGGTCTCCTCAGGAAGATTAGATCTTACGGTATCACTGGTAGAATACTTAACATAATTAAATCCTTCTTAGATAAGAGAAAAATCCAGGTTGTCCTCGACGGTCGTACATCTAAACAATATGATATAAATGCGGGAGTGCCCCAAGGATCTATCCTTGGACCTCTGCTGTTCCTGATATTCATAAATGACCTCCCCGACAAGATTGCCTCTGAGATGGGTATATATGCTGATGACACCACACCCTATAGCAGGCACGACAGGAAAACAAACGAACATATATCTAAAGTAATGGCAGAAACACTAGAGGATGACCTCCAATCAGTAGTGGAATGGGGACAAAAATGGATGGTAACGTTCAATGCCACCAAGACAAAACTGGTTTCATTCAATAATTACAAGAAACCTTCTCTACCACCTATAGCAATGGCCAACGACTCTTTATCTGAGAGTACGTCTCTCAAGCTCCTTGGCCTAACGTTCACAGGAAACATGAGTTGGAACAATTACAGCGAGGGCATTGCCAGGGCCGCTGCAAGGAAGGTGGGCTCTCTCTACCGTGCTAGAAAACTTTTAACACCCGAAAGTATCCTGTACCTCTATAAGGCCACTATTCGCCCATGTATGGAGTATTGCTGTCATATTTGGGCCGGTGCATCGGCTACTAGTCTCTCGCTCCTTGACAGGGTTCAAAAGAGAGTCGCAAATCTGATAGGCCCTAACCTGGCATCTAAACTTCAGCCTCTGTCCCATCGTCGAAACGTTGCATCCCTCTGCCTGTTCTACAAGTATTATAATGGTGAATGCTCTGAAGAACTGCAAGCACTTGTGCCCCCACGACGTGAACACCCTCGACAGACCCGACAAGCTGCAAAATCCCACCCCCACACTGTAGAGATCCCTAGATGTAAAATATCTTTCTACTCCAGTAGTTTCTTCCCCAGAACTGCTAGACTTTGGAATTCCATTCCAGGCCACTGCTTCCCCAACTGTACTGACATGCATAAGTTCAAGTGCAACGTGAAGCAACATCTCGCTGCCCTAATCCCTACATAGTACCCCAGTAGATGTTTCCCCTGATAGTAGCCCCCTACACCAAAGTGGCAATGTGCCTTGTTTGGGGTGAAAATGTAATTAAAAAATAAATAAATAAATAAACAAAAAAAACACGCTATCAACTTACCCACTGTAGAATTTTCACGGCCCGTTGTTCTATCATAGTTGCTAAACGACGATATGGAAAAATGGCTTTACCGACGATAGATAAATTAAAATAACAGTTTCGATTATGGGAAATTATCGGGGGTATTCTGAGATAAAACTTAACTGGGATCACTTCCAGACCTATACACTAAAGTTAGGTCAATTTTAAAGCAAATCTGTGTAGCCGTTTCGGAGTCTATAAGTAACGAACTTATACATGCACACAAAGTTGCATTTATATATATATTATATATTATTACTTACTAACTAGCTCTACCGACGTATTGAGCACTTTTGAAGTAAATACTTAAAGTTTACGCATAAATCTATACTTTCGTATATTAATTTATGTGAGTAAATGAAGTAGTCATATATATATATATGTGTGTGTGTGTGTGTGTGTGTGTGTGTGTGTGTGTGTGTGTGTGTGTGTGTGAAAAGAGATGTTAGACAAAATAGCGGGTGAGGGTCGTGTCATCCTATACCCCGGATGTAATAGGCTTATCTTACAAGCGAAATGATTTGTAGAGCCCAACTATAGAGAGATTGTTTGTTCATTTGGGGTCCATTTACTTATTCCTCAACGACTCGGGGTCATCTTGCTGGTAAATCTCAGACTAGCGCGGAAGAGATACAGCTGTTACGGGTGCTTGGCATGGGTGGTTGGCATTACAGTAGGGAAAAAAACACAGCAACAATAAAATAAGTGGAAATAACGATCAATTAGTTTTCAGTTAAGACAAGATAAAGCTGGAATAACGACCGTAGATATTATGACATTTGACCTTTCTCGTTTGTCGTGAGAGATAAAACGGGTTCACAGGCTGCGACTAGAACGAATGAAAAAAAAATGAGGGGAAAGAAGAAGACAAAGAGGAAAAGAAGAAGAAGAAGAATAATAAGAAGATGATGATGATGATGATGATGATGATGATGATGATGATGATGATGATGAATATAATGGAATAAGAAGAAGAAGAAGAAGAAGATGATGATGATGATGATGGAAGAAGAAAAAGAAGAAAAAAGATGATGAATAAGAGTAAGAACGTGAATGCAATAGAAAGAAAGAAAGAGAAATAGAAGAAAAAAAGGAAGAAGAAAGGGAACGTGAAGAAAGAAGACGTAGAAGAAGAAAAAGCAAAATACGGATGCAGTTGGGAAGAATAAAATGATGGGGAACAAGACGACGAAGAAGAAAAAGAAAGAAAGAGGAAACGAAAAAGATAAAAAGAAATAGAAGTAAGAAGAAGAAAGAAAAAGAAGAGAGTAGAAGGAAGAAAAAGGAAAGAAAAAAGAGTAGTAGTAGTAGTAGTAGTAGTAGTAGTAGTAGTAGTAGTAGTAGTAGTAGAAGAAAAAAAGAAGAGAAAAGAAGAAAGAAAAAGAAGAGGATAGAAGTAGAAGAAGAAGTAGTAATTGTAGAAGAAGGAGATGAGAGAAGAAGAAGAAGAAGAAGAAGAAGAAGAAGAAGAAGAAGAAGAAGAATCAAAATGCGGATGCAGTGGTGAATAATGAAATACAAAAAGAAATATAAGTAGTGAAATGAAGAAAAAGAAGATGGATGAGAAAAAGAGGAAGGCAGAGGGAGAAACGAAGGAGAGTCAGAAAGAAGTAGGCAGAGGGGGAAACGAATAAAAGCAGACAGAAAAAGAAGTAGTGGATAAAGAAGGATGTTGAAGATGGAAAAGAAGTAACGATAAAGAAAACGTCGAAGAGGCAGAAGAAATATGTTGAGAAGAGTGGGGGGAGGAATGGAGATAGAAAGAAAAGTGGGAGAAAGAAGAAGAAGAAGAAGAAGAAGAAGAAGAAGAAGAAGAAGAAGAAGTACAACAACATCAACAACAACAACAACAACAACAACAAGATTCCTCGCATTTCCCCAATTAAAATGAATGGTTCTCATCTCGAGGAAGCACGTCACATCGGCAAGCTTCTGGGGCTGACTTTCATTCCTGACCTGAAATTGAAGACTTACTTCAAATCTGTTGCCAAAGCCGCTGAAAAATAAAAAAACAAAACAAAACAAAACAAAAACAAAAAAACGATATCTCACTTCAGATGCCATCCTCTACCTGAGCAAGAGTCAAATACGTTTCAAAACGGAGTACTTTTACTGGGAGGGAGGATTACTCAGAGCACCGTTTCTTGCTTTGACAGGGTCCAAGCCCAACTTCGAAACCTAGTAGATGACGCTCTTTTCTCCTCCCCACAACCTCTTTCTCACAAAGGAGACCTTGCAAATCTATCTTTACTTTATCATTATTTTCATGGCAAATGCGTGACTTCAATCTATGATCCCCCTCCCGCAAGACTTTCGCAGCAAGTGCTCATCTAGCTACAACCACTATCAACAATTTTCACCACTCTCTATTTATGCCTAAATCTAAACAACAATTCCATGAACAAAGCTACATCCCTAGAATTGCCCGCCGGTGTAACTTTCTATCGTGGGCCTGATTTTCAGATGACTACAAGATGGTCGTCTTCAAGTCCAATGTAAATAAGTTATTGTTGAGCCGCCTCGTTAAGTAATCAAGTCCAACCTAATTACGACGAGTATCGATCACTATGCTGTTTACCGATCACTTTGCACTTATTAATCCTTGCGCTTGAGTGGCTTTCAGGTCTTGGTAAGTGGTAAATACTCCGTAAAAAAAGAACAAGTACAAGAAGACCAAACAGAAGAAAAGATGAAGAGGGAATATATGGATGCTTTAGTGGGGAGAGGCGGAGGAGGATCAGATGGAAAGTAAACATATCAAAAGATGGTGAATGACACAAATAGCAGGATAAGATAATGAACATGAGAAATGCGGTTTTATGACAGGAGAAGAAAAGTAAGAATAAAAGAAATAGGATAAGAAAAACATTGATGAACACTGATGAAGAGAAGAAAAAGAAGACGAAAAGGAAGAAAAAGGAGGAGAGGAAGAAGAATGTAGTAGCAGTGTAGTATTGGGAATCCCAACTTAAATGCTATATAGGTAGTTTTTAGGAATAGAAGTTATATAAGCATTTTGGGTTTCCCATCGTCGATTTAGCAGGGTCAGAGAAGGTTAGATTTGACATCCATCAAACTCAGTCACCTTTAATGACCTAGGATAGATGCACCGGAAATTAGGGGTGACGTGCACCGGAAATTAGGGGAAACGGGAATTGTGGTCGTAGTCTTCCGGTCGACGACCACATGGGCAGAAAGTTGCTTTCGGCCTGCAGATGGAACAGACAGGAGATTAGGGTCTCTCCGCAGCAACCAGGGTCCATGATAGGCTTGCCTTTAATAAAAGAATTGAAGCTTCAAATCCATCGATGCATCTGCATATCGATGCATCTGCAGCAGTAAGTACCACTCCCCATGAGATGGAGACCAGCGACAAGAAGATATCATCTGCTGGACAAGGCAAGCAGGTATGTACGATTATGTATTTGCACGTACACGTCGAGACCTTTTCAAGGCAAGAACTAAGAGCATACACACACCCATATAAGTAAGAACATATACGTAAGAACACACAGACACTTAAAAGTACCCTTAAAAGTAAAAGCAAGCGTAAAAGAACGATTAACAAAGTAAACAACTAAATAAATAAATACGTAATAAATAAGAAGGAAGCAACAGTAGTAGTAGTAGTAGTAGTAGTAGTAGTAGTAGTAGTAGTAGTAGTAGTTGTAGTAGTAGTAGCGGCAGCAGCAATTGTACGAGGGGCGGTCCAAAAGTAATGCCTCCTATTTTTTTATTTCGCTTGAATGGAAAAGAACGCTTTACAAGTCGTATTGTTATGATGACTGAACTTATGCATTCATGACCTGGAAACTTCATATCTCTGTTCTACAAAAAAAAGAAAAAAACTGTCATGGACATGCGTCAGAAGCAGAGAGGCGTCATTGAATTCCCCCGTGCAGAAAAAAAGAAGAATTGAACCGACGCTTGTTGAACGTTAACAAAGACGATGCATTTGATGTCAGCACAGTTAGGAGATGGTTTCGTCGATTTCAGAGTGGCGACATGGATGTGAGTGACAGAGCGCACTCCGGACTTTAACTACCGAGGAACCGTTCATCGTATACAAAATTGCATTGAGAATGGTGGCGACTATGTAGAAAAAAATAAATACTGGGGCACAAATGGTCGCTCGTTTTAATGGCATCACTCTCGTCTTCATAGATGTTCAACGTTTTAGTTTTCGAGTTCAAAAATAGGAATCTTACTTTTTGGAACGACCCTTGTAGTAGTAGTAGTAGTAGTAGTAGTAGTGGTAGTGGTAGTAGTAGTAGTAGTAGTAGTAAGTTAGAATGTTATGGTAGGTGAAATGTAAACGAAGGGAACTGTCTTTAAAACGGTAAACATAAGACGGAAATGATAAAAAGAAAATGTACGTCTGACACAAAGCAGGCTTGATCCCGGGTCCTATGATAAGATTAAACATCGCACAGACCACAAATATTTTATATAAAACAGATTCAGCCAGTAAAAAGAAAAAAAAAATCTGTAGTAAAAATATTTATATTGACTATCAATAGAGATAAACAAAAATTCTTCTGCTCGACAAACTATCGAATTTTACGAGTATTACCAAGCCACGCCTACTTTTTTTTTTTTTTACGAAATACGGAGGCACGAATGTGTAATAATCTACGTTTTAGAAATACCAGTTTTTGAATGACATTTTTTATATTAATGACTAGCGAGGGGTACCCGGCGTTGCCCGAGTGTTTGGAGGTGTGTGTGAAAACTCCGGGGGTGGGGTGGGGGGTTAAAAAAAAAAGTAAGTATGAGGATCGAACCCGAACCCTTGAGGAAAAGTTGTAAATTAAAGTGTGAAAAAAAAAAACGTGCGACGTTAATCATTGCCCCACTGCGAGATGCTAACGGAAACACGTTTGAATTTATTCAATTACTTGGATTTGGCAGGTGCCCGTTTTAATGAGTTAATGAGGTCAAGTTTGACTGCGGGATTTTTATTTTCCCAAGATGTTATAGGAAAAAGACTAACCCACATGCGGCGAGCGACAAATGTTGAATATTTATCTTCCCGAAATCGAGCAATTTAAATAGACAGGCAAGCTTCGTTGTTAACTGTGAGATATTACGATTTATATGTGATATAAAAAGTTTTAAAAAGTTGTGAAGCGACCGACCGCTTCTTTGAAAAAAGCCTTTTGTAGACATACAGAAAAAGCGAAAACACGTACATACATACATACATTTTCGCTTTTATATTTATAGATGACAAACTTCTGTCTAATGAGACAATGGCGTTCTGCATCTAGTCTCTTGCACTGCAGCATCTGCAGTGACTACAAAATCAAATGAAGATGCATGCTTGGCCGGGTGATAAGGAGGTTACCAGAGCTCGCCTTCCAGCGTTGCAGATAAAGTCCGACGGAAAGACAAGCCAATACAGTCGAAGCCAGCGCAGCTGCAGGTGTTGCAGGAAAGGTATTGCAGGGCTTCACCATTCGTCTATCGGAAATCGGCACCGGAATTTTTCTCACGAATTACTCCCTTAGCCTTTCTCTTTTCCTTTACCAAGGCATCCATATATTCGTTATTTATATTTAAAAAGAAAATGGAATTTGAAATCCATAACCGCTTCGACTATTTCCGGAATAAATAAAACTAACCCGACTCACTTAAATATATGTATGATGTATTTTCGCTCATTTTTTTACTCCACGTGTGACGAGCATGCACGGAAGCGCACGAGCGTATAACTCGGGCCTACCTGCGGTGAAAAGCGAACCCGGGACCTTTTGATTACAAATTAAGTCTACTAAAGAACTACACCCATTTTTACCCCGAAGTGACGATTTAGTTTCGCCCAACGGCTATGAAAAGAACAAGCTGATTGGCGGATTTTGAGATACACTGCTTTGAAAACGTGTCTCGCGTTATTGCATTTTCGTATCGTGGCGTGTCGATTCGGCAAGATTGTTCGGTCCTGCTTGGGAACGTTTGTGTCGATTCAACGGTATTTGTTCGTGGTGTTGCGTGTAATTGCGTGGACGAATTTGTTAAGGGCCGTGCTCTCACTTGTAAAACTAAATATATATCAATATATCTATAAAAGTGAAAGTGTCTGTGTGTGTGTTTCTGTGTGTGTACATTTCCCTACGCAACAACTCTGTCAATTCTTTGTCTGCAGACTCGAAATTTGATATACAGAGTACTGAGATTTGGGAAAATCGATGTGATCGGTTTTTGGCCAGAAATTTGGCGATTAAGGGGTCAAAGTTCAACGATTTTTCCATTTAAGAACTCTACCAAACTCCTCCGACAATTTTGGGTCTACACACTTGAAATTTTGGATATAGGTACCTTGGACATGGATCTAAGTTAATAACTTGGTTTGAGCCCAAAACAATAAATTTTAAGGAGTCATAATAGGAGTCAAAATTTTAAAAAATTGACCGCTTTTTTTTTTTTTGTTCAAATACCCGGGCAACGCCGGGCAACCATGCTAGTAATATATATATATATATATATATATATATATATATATATATATATATATATATATATATATATATATACTAGCATGGGTACCCGGCGTTGTCTGGGTTGACATGAAGTTCCGTTTGAAACACACCTGCTAGACTAATCTATTTCATCATGGGTAACGTGGATATCCCCACAACAATTTTAAAAATAAAAGAACGGATAAAAACATGTAAATGTAATCGCCTCCAAAAAGAAGTATCTGCTACCTTCTCCACCGGATATTTCGACAGAAGGGATTACTGTCCTAAGGAAACTCACGCTTTTGTGAACCTAAAAAATAACGTTTATTAACAGTAATGCGTGCATTTATTTTTTATTTTAGTAAATGTGTAGCTTAGCGGCGTATATTATTTGCCAGGCCCAAAAAAATATAAAAACTATTTATTTTTATATAAAACACATTGTTAGACCCAAAGGCTGAAATAAAACCAGAAAAAATTGTCATTTTTATTATTTTTTTTTTTCATTTATATTTATTATTCGAGGCCGCTATATTGCTTTTAAAATTTGGCCTTTCTAAGGTTTTGCAGATTGGATTTTTTAAGCTCTTTCATGAACTATGTCTTTGGCCGCCATACTTTTTTTTTGTAATGAAAGAGCGTAAAAAGGCCAAATTTGGCCTTAAAAAAGCCAATCTGCCAAATCTAATAAAGGCTAAATTTTAAACATGTTAGGCGTGCACATTTAGTCTAATAAAAAATGATAAAAAAAAAACATAAAAATGAATTTTATTTTGTTTTACTTCAGCCTTTGGGTCTAATAATGTTTTATATAAAAATAAATAGTTTTTATAATTTCTTTTTCTGTCAAATAATTTACGCCGTTAAACTGTACATTTACCTTTATTTTTGTAAGGGCACTATTTTTACTGGCTTTTTTTTTGTAAATAAAATAAATTTTGGATTTGCTTTTTTAGGGGGGGGGATTTCGATTTGCTTTTTATTTGTCGTTTTATGCTTTTAATGTAATCCCCCCTACCCCTTAAAAATGGAATTTGTCATATTTTGGGCTTTGTTTTGTTTATTAAATTGTTAAATGAAAGTAGTGAATGGTCTCATAAAAATAATTAAATTTATTGTGTTTTTATGTTTCCAATGTTATCCCCCCCCCCAGTTTTTCCCCTCCTTCTCAATCGCCAAACTTTAAAATAATGCTAGAGGTGACATGTCTCGTTGAACGCTTGGTGGCCATTGGGTGCTCATTTTACGTAAAATTTATATAGAAAAGTGATCCCCCACTCTAATATTTTTTTCTCAAAATTTCTAATTTTTTTGCACTTATTTGCACTTTGCAAGCTAATAATATTTATAAAGACTGTTTAAATGTATTAGGCTGAAAAAAGTACATCTCCATTTTTTTAGGGGTTAAACGTCGCTGGGTCACGTCGTATAAAGTTACCTTTTTAATTAGAAAATTTAGTTTGTAATCGATGAAATTAACGCAAAAAAGGAAAAAAAGTGTAAATTGTGGAATTTACAAGGGGGAGAATTTCATTTTTTTCGGTATTAAACGACGCTGATTTACGTGGTAAAAATTTACCGATTTCTGTATTGCCGTAAGGAATAAAATAAAACAAACAAATGGCATCTTTTTAGTTTTTTCGTAAGTGTTTTTTTATTTACATTTAAAAAAAAACAAAGCCAAACATTTTTTCTATCTACACGGAATTATTTTTCCAGCTAGAAACATAATGAAATTACCAAATGATATTTGGTAAACGTTGATTTTTATGGATAGCGTCTAGGGGCAAATAACTCTAAAAAATGTTTTAGAAAAAGGTCGGTGTTGGAAATATTAATTCCAAAATAAATTAAATTAAATATATTATCAATATATTTGTTGTTTAAAATTTATTCAATAACAATTTAAAATAGAATACTTAAAATAATTCTCTCTAGAAAGATTATAAGCGAAGACTCTTTTTATCCAAAATGCATATATTTTTGCTTCATTATTGTCATTGCCACCACCATCATCACCACAACTATAACATCTGCTCCTATCACTGCCATCATTATTAATGTTACTACTACTACTACTACCATTACTGCTAACATGCTACCATCATTAACATCTATATATTATTATGCTTATTCGCTTCGACATTTATCATCCTGACATCCCTTAAATAGAAAATGAAATATTCCAAAATGGCTACTAAAACAAAAAACATTAATATCGCTGGTTAAGCTCTAGCCACATTCTTATTGGATTAGAAAAATCAGCCAGCGTGTTGTCGGTGCAGACCACCACCACCACAACGGCCACGACCACCATTCCCCTCCACCTCTGCCGCTGAAATCTCCATCACAACAATCGCCACCACCACCACCATTAGCACCGCCACCACCATTGCCACCACCACCGCCATCACTGCCACCACTACTAACCACCAACACCATCAACACGATCACTACCACTGCTACCACACCAACATCACCATCAATGTCACAATCACCGCAACCATCACTATCGCCCCCATCCCACCATGGCCATCGCAGCCACTACCATCACCACTGCGACCGTCACCAATAAGTTATTGCAAGCTAGTGTGTGGTCGGTTCAGATCACCACAAGCACCAACTGCCATCACCATCGCCACGAAAATCACCA
>NC_136520.1:65202432-65272432 GCF_053919585.1 Euprymna scolopes
CACGTTTAATTTTCTCAACAATAAAAAGTCAGTTCGACGTAAAAACAAATGTGGAATGTTGCCGCCGGCGTAAAAATATAATATTTCAAAAATTTACCAGAATGGCCTAATTATCGTATTTACATAAAAAAAATTTCCGTTTAGAAAATGTTAAGAGATATTTTTCTTCTTTGAAAAATATTGCTGACCCGAAATTTTGGGAGCAGGTCGTGTTGAATTTTATACATTTTTCGATTAAAAACCTAACAGCCAGCCATGGTTCTCCCCAGAATGTGCTGCTGCTATCGCGCACAGAAATCACTTTTTCATAGCTACCAACGTAATAGATGCACTGAGACTAAAGCTGCTTTCAGGACTGCCAGCAACCACTGTAAAAGAGTAAAAAAAATGCAAGAGAGCTATATGCCCAGTCTGTTAAATGCAAAGTAGCTGATCAGCGGCTTGGTTTCCACCAATTTTGGCAAATAACAAATAGGATCCTGAACAGAAGTGTGCGTTCTATCCCAACCATTATCAATGGACCAGATATCATCTCGTCAGCATCAGACAAGGCCAAACTATTTGCAAAGAACTTTGCAGCTTATTCTACCCTATGCGACGAAGGCCATCAACTCCCCATATTTCCTCCTGTAACACAGAACACGCTAGGTAACATACAAATATCCGTGCATGAGGTCGCCAAGCTAATCAAGAACCTTGATTCCAGTAAAGCAACTGGCCCTGACGGCATCCAAATTATAGTGTTAAAAAAGCTTCAACCAGAACTTGCTCCCATACTTACGAAACTGTTTAAGCGTTGCCTTAAGGAGAAGTACATTCCGACTCCCTGGAAGACCTCATCAGTTTGCCCTGTATTTAAGAATTCACGCGATAAGTCATCTCCCTCTCAGTACAGACCAATAAGTCTCCTGTGTGTTATGAGTAAGTTGCTGGAATCCATATTAAATAGAGAAATAGTCAACCACCTCAGCAGAAACAACCTTCTTAGTCACACACAATATGGTTTCCGTTCTGCAAGATCTACTGCAGATGTGCTGACGGTTATATCTCACAGGATTAGTGAATTTCTTGACAAAGGCTTCCTTTTTAGGGCAATTGCTCTTGACATATCAAAGGCCTTCGACAAGGTATGGCATAAGGGTCTACTTCAACAGAATCTACAGCTACAGTATAACTGGAAATGTTTTCTCAATCATTAAATCATTTCTCTCCGATAGGCTCATAAGAGTACTGGTCGATGGACAAAAATCAGAGGTCTGCAGTATTAATGCTGGAGTCCCTCTTGGGTCAATCCTGGGCCCAACTCTCTTCCTGATCTACATCAATGACCTCCCTAAACACATACTTAAATCATTCGTTGACATCTATGCTGATGACACGACCATCTACGGCAACATGTCAAAGGCTGTAAATGACAAAGTTCTCTCTGATTCGCTATCGTCTGATCTCGAGCGCATGGTTCAGTGGGGGAAGATGAGGCTGGTTACCTTTAATGCATCTAAAACGAAACTCCTATCCTTACATCATCAGCTCTCTGATCCCCATCTGGCATCAATTGGGATGGATGGCTCTCGTCTGGGAGAGGCCCCGTGTTTTGACAAGCTTCTGGGTTTGACCTTTACTCCTGATCTGAAATGGAACACGTACATCAAGTTTGTTGCCAAGGTCGCTGGAAAGATGGTGGGATCCTTCTACTGCTCCAGAAGATATCTCACTACTGATGCAATTCTCTATCTATATAAAAGCCAAGTACGTCCAAGGATGGAATACTGCTACCATATCTGGGCAGGAGCTGCTAAAAACAGCCTATCCTGCCTTGACAGAGTACAAAATAGACTTCGTGGCTTAGTGGGGATGCCGTTTTTTCTACCCTGCAACCTCTCTCCCACAGAAGAGACGTTGCGAGCCTATCCTTGTTTTATCGTTATTTCCATGGCAGGTGCTCGTCTGAACTCCAATCTCTGGTCCCCCCCCTCGCCAATCTTTCACGAAAAACACCCGTCTAGCCGAATCCACTGTGAAAAATTTCCCCCACTCTTTATCTGTGCCTAAATCAAAACGTAGATTCCATGAACAAAGCTTCTTTCTTAGAACTGCACACCTGTGGAACTCTGTTCCGTCTGCCTGCTTCCCATCTGACTACAACTTGGATGTCTTCAAGTCCAACGTTAACAAATTCCTAATGAACCGCCCCCTTAAGTAAACACTTCATCAAATCTCCACACTAACGTAATGTACTTGCAATAACCCTTATCCCTGAGTGGCTTCCGGGCCTTGATAAGTGTTGACCACTATGTAAAAAAAGAAAAATAATTAATATTTGTGTAAATATAATTCCTATATTTACATAAATATTAATCGAAAAATGTATAAAATTCAACACGACCTGCTCCCAAAATTTCGGGTCAGCAATATTTTTCAACGAAGAAAAATATCTCTTAAAATTTTCTTTTCGGGGAATTTTTTATGTAAATACGATAATTAGGCAATTCTGGTAAATTTTTGAAATATTATATTTTTACGCCATCGGACCAGAAGCCCGTGTCTGTTCACCCTCATCATACTCGAGGTCTGCAGAAAGTAACGCGCAATAAAAAAATTATTTGTAATTTATAACTTAAATATATTTCATAATAAACTGAATATTATAGCAAGGAGTACAGCATAGGGTTTTATTTCGAACTAGCAAGACGTCCGCCGTTGCCCGAGCGTAAAATACACTTAAATATGATATTATAATTCATACAGATTTCGTATTTATTATTATAGCCCTAATTTTTTATTAATGTACACAACATATAGTAGTGGCACCACAGCATGACCTGATCGTAATATACACTTAAATATGATATTTCAATCATGCAAATTTTATATTTATTAATATGGAGCCACTGATCTATAACTTACTATTATAATTTACTTAATACATATCAGGTTGACAGGAGGATTCTTGCGGTTTTTAACTTGGAAATTTAGATGAACGTATCTCGGCTCAGAGAACAATTTATTGATCGAAATAAGCACGAACAATTTATTGTTCGAACAATAACGCACAACAAGTGTATTTATGCCAGTAATTAAATATCTTGCGTTCTGGTAGCGATGAAGTCGCTGAAGGTGTTTTTGATATCGCTTCAGTTTTTGAAGCAGATCTCACACAGAAAGTTGTCGAGATGCTTGAAAAAGTATTAGTCGGGAGGTGAGAGGTCTGGAAAGTATGGCGGATGAGTCAGAATTTCGTAGTCGAATTCGTTCAACTTCCGCAGAGTTGGTTAAGCAACGTGCGGTTGGGCATTGTCGTTGAGGAGAATTGGGCATTTTCTCTTGACTAATGCTGGGTGCTGTTGTCGAAGTTTCTGATGCATTTCATCCATTTGTTGACAGTACTCCACAGATGCAATGGTTTCGCTTGTATTAAAAAAAAATGTAATAGATGAAACGGGTCACAGACAAACAAACAGTCGGTATGACGTTCTTTTGGTGAAACTGGATTTGAGAAGTGCCCTTCTTTGGCACCTTTATTTTAGTGCAAATGAAATAACTTTATATATTGTTCTTCCAAAAGAACACATTTCATTATATTTCCAAAGTCTTTTCGCACACACGTGTGTTTTTTTGCCGTCTACTAACTATGTCTAGCGTCACCGGAAGTCGTAAAGAACGCATATTTCATAGCAAAATACAACCCGGTCGAGAAACGTGTAATTTTTGTACATAAAAGAAGAGAAGATTACACCTCAGAATAGAGTTAGATTTGGTTGTCGTTCAATTTGTGAGACACCCATTTATCCAGTTTTCTTTGTCTTTCCAATCTCTTTCAGTGGTTGGAAATCGTCGTATACGTTACGTCTAATTGAGAAGCAAGTTCTCGAACAATTGTGCATGGATTGACTTCAATTAAATTTCATCTAAATTAATCGTTGTCAATATCTAATGGCCGACCACTACACTCATCATCTTCAAGACTCTCGTCGCCGCCACGACAATTTCTTAAACCACCATGGTGCTGGGCGTTCACTAGTGGTTCCTGGGGTCAAACGCTTCGTTGATATCGCGAGCTGTTTCAGCAGCTTTTCGGCCTAGCTTGTGTTGAAATAAGAAAATTGTGCGAATTTGCTATTTTCCATCTTGTATTAAACGTTCTGAAGAGAAGACAATTTTTTTAAAACGATTCTAATTTAAACGATCAGATAGAGCGAAAAACGCTCTTTAAAATGATATATAAAGTAAAGGTATTATAATGAGAACTGATGTGAAAATACAGCATCTGAAATCACAATTAATAATTTTGCAAATGTTTATTGTCAACCTAATAAATCAAAGTGAAAAAGTTTACTGTCAACCTAATAAATCAAAGTGAAAAAGTTTATTGTCAACCTAATAAATCAAAGTGAAAAAGTTTACTGTCAACCTAATAAATCAAAGTGAAAAAGTATATTGTCAACCTAATAAATCAAAGTGAAAAAGTATATTGTCAACCTAATAAATCAAAGTCAAAAAGTTTATTGTCAACCTAATAAATCAAAGTGAAAAAGTTTATTGTCAACCTAATAAATCAAAGTGAAAAAGTTTATTGTCAACCTAATAAATCAAAGTGAAAAAGTTTATTGTCAACCTAATAAATCAAAGTGAAAAAGTTTATTGTCAACCTAATAAATCAAAGTGAAAAAGTTTATTGTCAACCTAATAAATCAAAGTGAAAAAGTTTATTGTCAACCTAATAAATCAAAGTCAAAAAGTTTATTGTCAACCTAATAAATCAAAGTGAAAAAGTTTATTGTCAACCTAATAAATCAAAGTGAAAAAGTGTATTGTCAACCTAATAAATCAAAGTAAAAAAGTATATTGTCAACCTAATAAATCAAAGTGAAAAAGTTTATTGTCAACCTAATAAATCAAAGTGAAAAAGTTTATTGTCAACCTAATAAATCCAAGTGAAACTTTTGCTGAGTTCGTGACGAGACCTCTTACATTTGGATTCGTCTTGGATACAGCAAAGCTAATATTATTCCTAACATCAAGACGGTGTAAACTTCGTTTTAATGATCGCCAGGTCAGAATAGTGCATGGATCTCCAAACTACGACCCGCCAAATTGGTAATCCGGCCAGTGGGGCTCTAATTGTAAACATAAAAGTATTCCGGAAAAACTTTTAAATACAGAAATGTATGAAAATAGTGTGGTGTTTCTTTTTAGTCAGAAAATTATTAAAAATGCATGAGGTTCTGGATAACCCGTTTCGCTAAAATGTAAAGCTAATGAATATAAAATTCCTCCTGAACCTTGAACTCTGCCAGCTCTTCTGTTTCGTCTTCAGTATATTCAACTTAAATGCTGAAAGAGTCTCTGTGACATAAAACACCTTCGTCGAAATAAAATTTGGACCTGACGGAGTGACTTTTGAGATACCCAGAGATGTAACTTTTGATGACGATTTGATGGCTCCCCGATCGAAGGCTCGTGGACCTCTTAGGAAGCAATGACCCGCCCTGCCGTTGTGAAACGTTTCTCTAGTCAGATATATCCTCATAAAATGCATGCAGAATCCGATGTAAGGTTTAGACTTTGTGGATGTCGGCCGTAATAAAAGTTTTTTTGGATGGGAGGACTTGGTCAACTGCGGGTTGTTGACCTCTGTTGGTGATACCCAGTGTCGATTGCAATGAAAATCGTTGGGGAAATAAGGGTATCCCTAGTAAAACGTTCACTTCAAATAACCACTTATAGATATTTCCATGCGTGGTGCTAGCCGGGTAGATGGACGATGGCACATTGGTGTTGATTTTTTTTTTTTTACATGGGGATCACCACTTATCAAAGCCCGTAAGCCACTCGGGGATAAGGGTTATTTTGTGTACAATAATCGATGGGGTAATATCGTAGTAATAATTGGTATTGGAGATTTGATAAAGTGTCTTACTTAAGGGGGCGATTAATCAGGAATTTGTTTATGTTTGGACTTGAAGACGTCCAAGTTGTAGTCAGGTGGGAAACAGGCAAACGGAAGAGAATTCCACAGGCGTGCACTTCTCAGAAAAAAGCTATGTTCATGGAATCTACGTTTTGATTTAGGCACAGATAAAGAGTGGAGGAAATTACTGACAGTGGTTTTAGCTAGACGGGTGTTTATCATGAAGGATTGGCGAGGGGGACCAGAGATTGGAGCTCGGACGATCACTTGCCATGGAAATAACGATAAAACAAAGACAAGCTCGCAACGTCTCTTCTGTGAGAGAGAGGTTGTAGGGAAGAGAAGAGAGCATCCCCCACTAAGCCACGAAGTCTATTTTGTACTTTGTCAAGGCAGGATAGGCTGTTTTTTGAAGCTCCAGCCCAGATGTGGCAGCAGTACTCCATCTTTGGACGTACTTGGCTTTTATATAGCTAGAGAATTGCATCAGTAGTGAGATATCTTCAGGAGCGGTAGAAGGATCCTACCATTTTCCCAGCGGCCCGGGAAACAGACTTTGTATACGTGTTCCATTTCAGATCAGGAGTAAAGTGATGATTCCTATATAACAAAAATAACAGACAAAAACGAAGAAAACTCATTTTTCTTCTACAAAACATTCTCTAAATGATTTTATCGTTTATTGTTGGTGCCTGAGTTGTTTACTATAGCACTCGCCTTCTCTTCATCCCTATTCTTCATCCCTATTCTTCATCCCTATTCATCGTCCCCCATCGTGTTCTTTCTTTTCACCTCTTTCTAATTTCTAGTACTATCAGATCAGGTTGTTTGAAGGTACTGGCTTTGTGACCTAAAATACACCAAACACTGATGCTATCTTTTTTCTTTCCCATTTGCAAAACTCAAACATGTTCTCCAGAGTAAAAAAAAAAATCAATAATTTTCCTCTACAAAACAACCAAACCACGAATAAATATTTAAAGTGATGTTGACCCAGGTTGGGATTACGAAAAGACAACTATGAACACGCCATAAGCTTAAAGATATATTTAAAAAAGAAAAGAAACAAGATATAGAGGAAAGTGATGACGTAAGCTAGGCTTACTTGCCAGTAGAATATCGTTAAAGTATCCAATATCCACGAGAGTACTTGTGTAAGGTGTTCGTTATTTTTTAACTGTGTCGTTACACTTCAAACCTCTCAGACCCACACGCCGTCTGTCACAGTCGCAAATGAAACAAACGAATAAAAAAGGAAAGAAATAAAATGCATTTATTTGTGGTTCCTCCGAACCAAACGCGTTTCATTATTTTTCGCCATGTGCTTTTTAAAAGTTTCTTTCGCCGGCACTTCACATCCATCTTCCCCGATCGCATTTTGTTTCTCCTTTCGACCACGTGGTGTATTTTTCTCTCCTTTCTTTATGACACAAACTCGCGCACACTTGCTAATTTACGTACGTGCTTTAACAGCTGCTGTTGCTAATATTTTCGCTAGTCAGCTACCCTTCTGCTGCTGCTGATTTTCTCACACGCGCATATACATATTAATATCGGTTTTGGAAGAGCAAACTAATGTGTAGGTAACGGTCCTATAACACAAAGTTATGAGGAACTTGAAGTGTAAACACATTTTTTGTTCAAAATAAGGAGATTCGGCATTAAACAATCTAAAAAGGTTTGATATGCCGTAAAATATAGCAATTAAACTAAACAGGATGAGTCAACATTTGAACTGGAAGAATAAAGATTTTTTTTTTTAATAAGGAGGTTCGGCATTAAATAACTGAAAAAGATTTGATATGCCGTATAATTAAGAAATAAAACTGTAAATTTTGAACTTGAAGATTAAAAAAAAAAATTCCCAAATTTGGAAATTTTGTATTAATTTTTTTTTTTTTTTTACAAGGAGGTCACCACTTATCAAGGCCCGGAAGCCACTCAGGGAGAAGGGTTATTGCATGTGCAGTACGTTGTACGTTAGTGTTAAGATTTCATAAAGTGTCTACTTAAGGGGGCGGTTCATCAGGAATTTGTTTACGTTGGATTTGAAGACATCCAAGTTGTACCTATGCCTACCCACGGGACAGAGTTAGACACCAGGGTCGTTTTTTAACGTGGAGAAAAGGTACAAAAATAAAAATTGTCTCAGTCGTGAAGGATTTCTCCTCCACTGAAGGAGAACGACAAATGGAAATGCCGCATCTGAAGAACAGATGGTATTTATTTGCTCCCCCACTGAGCAAATTAGGCACAAGGCCGTTTTTAATGTGAGGTAAAAACTAGCTCCCCTTAAAGTAGGCAAAAGGGGGGCACTCTGGTTACCAAAAATAATAATTGTCCCAGTATAGAGGGTTTCCCCTCCATTGACTGGTACAAATTATCTTAAGTGCAGCATCTGCCGGAACAGATGGTATTTATTTGCTCCCCCACTGAGCAAATTAGGCACAAGGCCGTTTTTAATGTGAGGTAAAAACCAGCTCCCCTAAAAGGGGTCACTCTGGTTACCAAAAATAATAATTGTCCCAATATAGAGGGTTTCCCCTCCATTGACTGGTACAAATTATCTTAAGTGCAGTATCTGCCGGAACAGATACTACACTTTGATCTTGGACAAAAGGCCAAAGTTGTAGTCAGGCAGACGGAACAGAGTTCCACTGGCGTGCTGTTCTAAGAAAGAAGCTGTGTTCATGGAATCTACGTTTTGATTTAGGCACAGATAGAGAGTGGAGAAAATTTTTGACAGTGGCCAAATAACCAAAAGAATGTTTGATATGCCGTAAAATTAAGCAATAAAACTAAACACCATGAGTAAATAGTGTAGCTTGAAGAATAAAGACTTTCTTTTTCAAGATAAGGAGATTAGGCATAAAAAAGGTTTGATATGCCGTAAAACAAAACAACCAAATAACCTATTGTCCTTCTACTATTTCATTTTGCTCTTTACGACACTCTTTGCTATCCTTCTTTTCTCCTTCTTTTTCCCCTTTTTTCTTCTTTTTACTTCTTCTTCACTTCCTTTTTCATTTTTTTTTCTTTTTTTCTTCTATGCATTCATTTCTCTTCTTTTTTCACTTTTTTCCCGTACATTTCCTTCTTCTTCAACTTTTTTTTAAAAACGTTCTTTTCTGGTGTCTTCTGCTCGTTATTATGCGTTTCTTTTTGCTGTCTTAACCTTTTACATTCTGTTTCGTTTTTCTTCTTCTTTTTCCCCCCTTTACTTTTTCTTTTCTTTGTTTTCTACTTCCTCTTTCCCTTTCTTCTTTTTCTTCCTTTTGCCAATTGTTCCTCATCGTATTATGTTGCTCATCTTCTCAACCATTTTTTTTCGTTTTTTTTTTTTTTTTCATTTTCGCATTTTTCTTTCTTCGTTTCTTTTTTCTATAATTTTTTGTCTATTTTCGTCTTCGCTTTCTTTTTCTCTTTCTTCCTCTATTTCCCTCTTTTTTTTTCTAATTCACTCAACGCATTAACTTGATCCATTCATAGCCCCCCCTTCTCTCTCTCTCTCTCTCTCTCTCTCACTCACTCTTTTATTCTTTATACTTTCATCATCATCATCATCATCATCATCATCATCATCATCATCATCATCATCATCATCATCATCATAGTCGTCGTCGTCATCATCATCATCATCGTCGTCATCGTCATCATCATCATCATCATCATCATCATCATCATCATCATCATCATCAATTCGTTTGTTCGTCCTCTCGCCATTGTTATGGCCGCTCACTGTCGCGCAGATGCTAAATGGGATCATGGTCGAGTCGGTTTGGGCAGGTAGAGTAGAGTTAGGCACTAGATAAATGATGGCGGTCGGTGGAAAAGGAAAGCGCCCACCGGAAAGCAATGAACGGGAAGGGGGGGGTGACAAAAGAATCGAACCAGCGCAGGGGAGGGGGCGTTAGCACAAAATTGCCGGCTAATGTCGAGAGGACGCGAGATACGCGGCTGGCAAATCGATCCGCCGTCTCGAAGACATGCCGCCCTTGTTTCCTTTGATCTGTCTCCCTATCGCGGCAGCCGCGTCCCTATCGGCCCAAACCAGATCTGTCCTTCCCTTGCTTGCTTGGGCTGTCAGCGACAACCCAGAACCGGGTTTCCTCCCTATGAACAACGGGAAGTAATGAGTTTATCGATAGCACCCTCTACTGGACAATCACAGACACGAGGAGGAAAAGGGCGCGGTCGCGTGGTGTGGCTCGTCAAAGTTATCCAACGCTTGGCAGGACGAACGAAAGAAACTACTGGTGATAGATAGATAGATAGATAGATAGATAGATAGTAGATAGATAGATAGATAGATAGAGAGAGAGAGAGAGAAAGAGACAGACAGACAGACAGACAGACAAAGAGATAGACAGATTAAAAGGAAATTATAAATAGATTGATAGACAGATAGACATAGATAGATAGATAGATATGTATATAGAAAGATAGATATGTATATAGATAGATTGATAGATTGATAGATAGATAGATAGAGATAGATAGATAGATAGATAGATAGATAGATAGATAGATAGATAGATCTGTATATAGATACATAAATAGATACATATATAG
Source organism: Euprymna scolopes (assembly GCF_053919585.1). Taxonomy (NCBI): domain Eukaryota; kingdom Metazoa; phylum Mollusca; class Cephalopoda; order Sepiida; family Sepiolidae; genus Euprymna; species Euprymna scolopes. Next base: position 65,212,916 of record NC_136520.1, read on the forward strand.
ATAGATGGATAGACAATCAGATAGATATGAATATATATATATATTAGGCACCGCCAAAACTGGGGGGGCAGGTCAGTACTTTTTGACGGACCGTCTTTTTAAAAATCTACCAAAAATCAGGTAATTATCCGATCAATACGAAATTTTCAGCGATTATTAGGAGAAGAATGAACTTTATAACAGTGTACTTATTTTTCATAAACGATATATATATATATATATTTTTTTGCTTACAAAACCCCCCCTTGTTTTGAAGTGGGAACAAATATGCTTAAAATAATCATCTGAAACTGAAATCAACATATTGTGTTGTTGTAAGGGACAGAATTATAGATTCCAAAAAAAAAAAAAAAAAAAATTGTTTGCATACCTTATTTTGACGTCTGAATATCAGAACTTCGATTGTGTTTAATTATCCCGCTTTTGAGTTTTGAAGTGTGAAATTCGGTGAATATGTTAAGTAAAATAATTAATTTAAGTTAAGCAAAACGAAAAAAAAAATTTTTTTAATATTTATACGAAAAAAGCTATTTTAAAATTTTTGATAAATAAATTAACAATTTTTTTTTAGCGAGCCGAATAATGCATGACCATTATTAAACAGAGCATGCTTTGAATAATCGATACCAAAAAAAAAAATTCGATAAATATTGTGCCCTTTGTGTTAAAAATAGCATCATTTTTTTCGATCCCGTTTGAAAACGTTTGCCGCCTTTCGACTACGGTGGACCAAACGCGCTGAAATAATTTTTTTTTATTCTGCTTTAAATTGCCCCCCCCATTTTGGGGAGCCTGGCCCCCACACACATACACATTAAAAAGCAAACGCATACAAATGGTCACCCATCTGGTACTGGCCAGCCTCAGCTTAATAATACATTGAAATTTTCGTCACTGAAAAATAAGTTTTTTTGGCCTGTTTGGTCTTCCATAGTTTTCTCCTGATCAGACGCAAACGTAAACAGAGTCGCGAAATCGACGCGAAATCTGGTTAGCTATATGAATAAGTGGAATTATTTGAAATTCAGGTACTTATATTATAATATTTTTGCATATTCTCTTAGAAAATCATCGTAAATCTTAGTTAGACAATAAATAAATTAATTAATTATTTCAAAAACCCTTTTTTTTTAAATATTTAAGTACGTTTTTTGTGCAAGACAAAAAATGTCAATTGTTAACTTTTTGGGAAAATTTAACATTTAAAATTGAATTAAAAATAGTAGAAAAAGTTTTACATTATTCTGTTTTCTATATGATAAAATTCAGGGTTTTATCTTTCTGGAAAAAAAAAGTTACTCAGAAATAATGGATTTTAATAAATGTAATTTCGTTTTAAAAAACAACAACAACTTGATTTTGCGGCCATTTTTGGCGGTGCCTAATATATATATATATATATTAGAGAGAGAGAGATAGATAGATAGATAGATATGTATATAGATAAATAGATAGATAGATATGTATATAGATAGATAGATATATATATATATATAGATAGATAGATAGATAGATAGATAGATAGATAGATAGATAGATAGATAGATAGATAGATGGTGACGTTGAAAGAAATGTAATAGATATAAAGAGAAATATAACATCTTGCTTAATAAACTAATTTTCCTCGATGCAAATCTCGGACTCGTCTTACTTTTAGAAATACCAACTCTACATTCATAGGGAAGTATTTGGTCACAATTAAGACTATCCATATCTTCCTTTCCAAAATAAAACTCCAAGGGACTCCTAACAGCTGAAAATGGTTTACTTTTGGTCATCAGCATCATGTGTCTATGGACACGCAGAACATAACCACAGAATTTTTCAACAAAACAACATGCGTTTGCTAAACGTTATTGTTAAAGTTTTATGCTATTTGTTGATTTGATATAAAAGAAACAAATAACAAATTCCACTACAAACAAATTTTTATAAGAGGATTGACAGAATAACAAAGGTGCCTATTGAAATTCAAAGGACTGCATTAAAACATCCAATATAATGACTTTGCATTACCTCGTGAAATGCTTTATTATAAACTAGCAAAGATACCCGCACTTCGCACGGGACTTCGCTGTATGCTCGTGTTTCCGCTTGGCGACTACCCGTGCGCAACGTAAAATCCCGAACTTAGCCTTTGATCTTGAAAAATGGAGTGTACCATCTCTAGGTCGGAGACCATCATCGTGTCAAGTTTGGTCATGATCGATCCAGTGGTGTAGGTTGTAGGAGAGTATATATGCATAGGCTATAATTTTGATATTTTATCTTTACGTTGGAAAACGTCGTGCACCATCTCTAGGTGGGGGAACCATCATCATGCCGGGTTTGTTCGTAACCGGTCTAGTGGTGTGTGCTGTAATAGAGTATATATACATACACTGTGATCCTGACCTTTGATCTTAACTTTGAAAAATTGGCGACCATCATCACGCCAAGTTTGGTCATGATCGGTCCACTATGAGAATTGTATACGCACACACACACACACACACACACACACACACACACACACACACACACACACACGGACGCTAATTTTTGGTTGGTTGTTTTTGTTTATGGCATATCAACCCTTTTCAGGTTATTTAATGCCGAATCCAGTGATTTGGAAGAAAAAAAAAATTTAATAGAATATTTTTGTGTTTCCAAGTCGGTTTCTATTCAACCCATAGTTGGGACCCTAACAGGTACTAACACTTCGGGTCAGAGTGTACCTGGGAGCAATGGCAATTAAGGGGTGGTTCCATACTCCCCAAAGTCCGCAAGCTGGCGTCTCAAATCGTATATAGTTTATGGTCATATCCAGACGCCAAGAGATAGATAGATAGATAGATAGATAGATAGAAAGATAGATAGTGAAATGTGCTGAAAGCGAAGTGATAGAAGAAGGTATAAAAATAAATTTAGCTGTTAGGTAACGTAATATTTATTCATCCAAAACTAGTCGAATTACTGGTGCTACTTTATTGAAACATTTTAAAGATTTTATCTAATTTCACCAAATATATTAAAGCAGTGCAGATCGCATATAAAAATTAAAATCAGATTGTATTGCTTAAATAAATCGGACAATTGTGCTCACCTTCAGTATAATCTGCACAACATTTCGGTCGATGTAACCTTCGATCATTTTGGCAGAAAAAACAATGGCGACTTATACACCTGAGGAAAGTCGAAGGTAACAGAACCAAAACGTTGTACAGATAACACTCTTGTCCTATTAATCTAAATAATAGAGACATTCATAACTCAGAATTGTATTAAACGCAATTATTTTTTTATATTCTTTCAGAAGAGGAAAGCCAATGAAGAAATGAGTTTAAAAATTTCGTTGATCAACTTTAAATCATTACACTGGACAAATTAAATTGATTGGACCGTAAAGAAAGTATGCGGACCATCACTTACAGCAGGCATTTGTGAAAATGAATTGCAGAATTCATTATTAGCTGATGAACAACATAGCTTGCCAGATTTCGCTTCACGGTGAGGAACGAGCAATCATGTTGGCCTGGAGGCCACTCAAGGATAAGGGTTAATGGGTATATATATATATATATATATATATATATATATATATATATATATATATATATATATATATAGTAGAAATGGTAATTAATAAAAACCTGAAGAAAGTGCTCAATACTGTTGTAGAGAAAATACGCGTTTTAATTTTTATTACCGTATTTTTCTGTTAAGTTACATTTTTGCTTCGGCGACACGACCGTTTTTTTGGCCGCCATGTAGCTTCCTCAGACTTTTACAGAAAGGTTCGTTTATGGTGGAATGAAAGGGTGAATGGCATCAGGGGATGGGTGCGAGAGAAAAGTGGAAAAAGAGGAAGGAACAAGGGGAGAGGTGGGAGGGGTGCTTGGTATGTTGGTAATGTTTTAGTTTTGGAGTTTAAGGACATTAGGTGGTTGTGGGGGGTCTGGGAAGTTCATCTCTGGTGTGACTGAGAACAGAGGTATACATTGAGGGGGGAGGAAGATATGTGGGGGTAGGAGGAGGGGGGTTACTTTAAATTTCGAATCCTAAGGTTAAGGTTGTTGGCGTCTCGTTGGTGAGATGATTTCTTGATAAGTATGTCTTGACTTGTTGGGTGTTCGCTTAGGTTGGGAGGCGGGTTGGGGGGTCATGATTCGGTTTATCTATTTGATTTTTATTTGTTATTAAGTGCTTGGAGAGAGTTAGCATGCGGCCGTACGCGCGAGCACACACATGCGTACATACACACGTTTAAGGAAACGCTCATCTGTACACATACATCTCCGCCTAGGCATGTGAACACATGCACGTATGCGTACATGCATGCATATACACCCGCGCTGCTCCCAATGGCCCCAAAGTTTCCTTAAGATGTTAAATTGAGTATATGCGCATAAGCATGGATGCGAACATATACAGACACCCACACATGCACACCCATATACCCATGCAGACGTATACATGGGCCTACATGCATATATTGATTCAGACATACTTGCATCCCCACGCATATATGCAAGCTCACGCGCACACACAGATACTTATATTCCTGAACACATACATCGACATATATACAGCGTATGTGGACAGCAGGTAGCGGGCACATATACTCTCATATATGCACACATATACATGGGTACGTACACATATACATCGTTACCCCCATGTACACACGGACACACACATGGATGCACACATGCATATATACACATACACGCATACCCAGATATATAGACAGTTATTGGTATAGACATATTCATCTACATAGATGTAAATCTAAGTTCATTCGTGGGTATATAAACGTAAAACTTTCGTTAAATGTAGACATGATTATGCATAGACATGATTATACATAGACATGATTATACATAGACATGATTATACATAGACATGATTATACATAGATGTGAACATGAACTCATTCCCAGGCTCGTATGCGTAATAATTTCATTAGTGGAGGTTTTTAATGGTTTCATGTGGGTACACACGGGAGCGCCGACGTATACCTCCGCATACATATACACACATACAGATACACGTCCCCACACGCATGCATGCACACACATATACATGCATACACGCATACACATATGCACACATACATGCACTCATACACACATCTGCAAAGATACACACCCACTCTCACTTATATATATATATATTATTTTTAAAATGTAATTATCCACTAATAAAAGAATAAATAAAATAAAATAATATAAAATAATATAATATATATGTATATATATAAATATAAAAAAATAAAATAAAATAAAATAATATAATATATATATATATATATATATATATATATATATATATATATATATATATATATAGCTCTCCATGTGGGGGTACCAAATTGGTTAAAAAGGAAAATTATTCCCAAATCGCATTTCGTTAGATTCGTAAATGATGGAATTCATTCAAAACATATCGCTAAAACCAAAACAAAAAAACAACATATATATATATATATATATATATATATATATATATATATATATATATATATATATATATATATATATATATATATATACTATTGACTATTTTTTGGTGTCTATTTTTTTCTCTCCGCATCGATCTTGCTCAAAATTCTAATAACTCCACTTATCCTTTTAAATAAAAATTTCTACCACTAAAAACCTTTATATATATATATATATATATATATATATATATATATATATTTATATACGCTAACGGAAACAATTTATTGCACGAGCGTCGCCCTTTTAAAATTCATCGTTCAATAAAATAAAAAGCTATAGCAAACATCTAAATGACTACTTTAAACACAGTTCCTGATTTCAAAAAAAGAAAAACTAAAAGGTAACTATCTCTATATATTTTTAAATCAAATTTATTATGTAAATTCAAAAATATATATTTTTTCTACTCATTTCTGTCTCTAACCCATATTAATTTTCTTATAAATTTTTAATCCAAACATTTTATTTCAATTTTTTTTTCAGATTCATCTGCCTTACTTTTAATGCTAGGTTTATTTATGGTGTCTTTTAAATTCAATAAAAATCCTCCTAAATTTGCTGATGAGGAGACCGTGCTTACCAAAAAAACTATATATAATTGTTCTACATAACTTCATGTATACCACAATAAAAAGCACGGATTTCCGAAACGATCGTACAGATAATTGATTTTGTTGTTGTTCCTTCTTATGAAACTGCTTTTTAATTTAATTAAAATTTGATTTTTAAATTTAAAATTTTTTTTTGTAATTTTTAAATTATAAATCACATTACTTAATATATATATATATATATAATACATATATATATAATACATATATATATATATATATATACTTAATTTACTCACATAAAATTAATATACGAAAGTATAGATTTATGCGTAAACTTTAAGTATTTACTTTAAAAGTGCTCAATACGTAGGTAGAGCTTGTTAGTAACTTATAAAATATATATGGCGAGCTACACTGAATATTCCGCGTTTCATCCACTCTAGGACTCTTCAGGCTTATGCGCGAATTCTGTGGTTGTTTAGCGTTTTTATATGCTCCTCTTCTATTGAGCATATAAAAACGATAAACAACCACAGAATTCGCGCATAAGCCTGAAGAGTCCTAGAGTTGATGAAACGCCGAATATTCAATGTAGCTTAATCGCCATATATATTTTATAAATTATATATATATATATATATAAATATATATATATATATATATATATATATATATATATATATATAGTTGTTGCATTTTAATTCTAAAATCAAAATATAGAAACATATATTTGAGTTAAAAATGTCTTGTTTGACAAAAGGAATATATAGAAGGGGTTATATTAATTTCCTTAATCCATGGATTTTCAATAATAGCCCGTATCATCAGAGGAAATGAAATGCGGTTAGGAAAATGTTTAGCTGTGAAAAGGCACTTTTCAGCACAAATATTGAAAATAGTTTTTGGGTGGTAACATCCAAAAACTATTTTCAATATTTTTGCTGCCGGACATTTCCTCTGATGATGTGAGCCATTATTGAAAATCCGTGGATTAAGGAAATTAATATAACCCCTTCTATATATTCCTTTTGTCAAACAATAAATTCTTAATATATGTATCTATATTTTGATTTTAGTATTTAAATTTAACAACTAAATTTATATATTGCTCTATTCTATAATATTGAGCTTTTCCTTTTTGGCTAGGATCACCCTGAAAATGTTACGTCTAGCAATATATATCAGGATTTTCATCGGATTTTAATCTGCGTCTTATCTCGCTTATATATATATATATATATATATATATATATATATATATATATATATATATATATATATATATATACATATATATCAATGTATTAGCCATTATTTCGAAAAACGAGGGAAATGAAGCTGAAAGTATCGTACGAAATAAATTAAAATTTCAGCAGTTTACATGACTAAGCGTTAACTAAAACCGCCAGATCGCTTTACGCTTTAGCAAAGTGGTCGTAAAAACGACCAGTCGACCAGGTCGGCCAACAAATCGCACGATTTTATTTTTATTGGCCAAACCTGGAGCGTAAACGTAATGTTCATTACTTGCGAATAAATGAGTTTTGTACCGTCTTCGAATGGTTATTCGATAGGAGGTTCTCTGCTTTCGGCCCGTGAGTCGAGCTTGGCTGACATGCGTTGATTGGCAAACGTTTTCAACGACAATAAAATCTCACTGGAATGTCGGATAATGGAATTTTATGGACCAGTCGGACGTTAAAATCATCACAGATTTGTTCGGATGCCGTAGGGGAGGAGTTTCTATTTGTCTGAAACGACATCTCTAAACTCTCTTTAAGTTGGAGAACCTTTAAAATTTGTCTCACGAAAACTAGGCACAAAAAAAAACATGCTTGTAATAGTAATGGGGCGATTCTTATATTTTTCACGATTTCGATACAATTAACGATTCCGATTCTTTTAAAATCACGAAACATACTTAGCTATAGAGTTGTTATTATTATTATTATTATTATTATTATTATTATTATTATTATTATTATTTAATAATTAGCTTGGGTGCCTGGCGTTGCTCGGGTGTTCGGAGATGTGTGTTGAGCAAAGAAAAAAGGGTGGGGAGGGGGGAAGTGGTAGAAGGCAGGTAGACTCAAACCCGTACCGCGAAGGAGGAAAAGAACGTGAAAAAAAAATCCGTGACTTCTTTGCCGTTGCGTCCATCGCAAAACCGGAAGTGGCGAAGGTTTAAATTAAGACTAGTCAATCGAGAAGATTCAAGGACGGCAGGGAGTTTGTGAAAGTCGATGAGGGTTGTGGGAAAAGTAAGGAAGCTAGAACATTAGAGCTGATTGGTTGAATAAACAATTTCATTGATATGGTCTGCCGTGGGTTTATAGAGACAGCAAGTTTTAGATCAGTGTGGGAATTGTAAACATAATTATTCGCGAGGACCCGATGATGCGGAAGAATTGTGCAGTGTTTGTCCCAAGGATGCATACATACTCCATCCTTGTCACAGACTATTTGACCAAGATAGACATCAAGACAGTTCTATAGTCCTGACCTTGCTCCCTGTGACTTTTGCGGTGCCCGGAAAACTCGTCCCTGGAAAACTCGTCTCTAAAAAACCCGTACCCGAAAAACTCGTACCCGGAAAACTTGTACCCGGAAAAATCCCCCCTTTTTGCTAGGTAGGAAAACTGGTCTCTTATTGAATAAATATCGATTGAAAGCACATTTTATTAGCGTTTTTGAAGGAGATGCACCCCCATAATATTTTTAAAAATTATTTTTAACTCTTGCTTAAAAAATATTAACTTGATCACGGAGTTAAGATACGAAAAACGAAACCAAATATTTATTTTTAAAAATACTCTAGTTTTAACATTTTTTGTCATTACGAAACAAAAATAAAGAAAGAAAACACGTATTATCAAAGAAAGCAATTGTTTTATTTAGAAGAATTAATTTAGTTTAAATAGTTTCAACAAAAAAGAAAACACGGTCTTATGTAATTTTGGTAATGCGCTTAAATAATAATTTCGAAAGTCATTCTTAACATGGGGAGGGGAGCTTATTTAAAAGTCATTTCGGGAGCACTTGTGCAGTACTTAAAACTATACAAATTCATTTCCTTTTGGAGAGGGGGGGCTCGTTTTAAAACTATATCTACCTCAGTGTTTTTTTGGACATTTTTTTGTTCAAAATTATTTACTAAGTAATGTCGAGTGTGACATTACTTGTTATTTCTTTTTAACTAAATAAACTCTTTAAAATAAGTTTAAACACCAAAAACTTACAAAGCTAGGTAGAAAACGAAAACTTAGAAAAATCAATTTAATTTTTTTTAAACAATAAACATCTAAAAATATTTAAAAAGAATATATTATGGGATGTGCATTATTATCTAAATATATACAAATTTATTTTCTTTTGGAGGGGGGGTCGTTTTAAAACTATATCTCCCTTAACATTTTCTTTAATATTCTATTTTTGAGCAATTATCCTTCTAAGACGTGATCCTCATATGTCGGACATTTTTTGTTCATAAGTAACACTCCACATTACTTTTTTGTTTTAACTAAATAAAGTCTTTAAAATAAGTCGAAAAACGAAAAACTTTCAAAGCTAGGTAGAAAACGAAAACTTAGAAAAATTAATTTAAATTTTTTTAAAACAACAGTAAACAAGTAAAAATAATTTTTTTTTAAAATTATGGGATGTGTATTCTCTTTTAAAGACAATATCTTCTTCAAAAACGGTCATAAAATGTGATTTCAATCGATATGTATTTAATAAGGGACTAGTTCTTCTACTTAGCAAAAGGGGACGAGTTTTCCGGGTACGAGTTTTCCGGAGACGAGTTTTCCGGAGACGAGTTTTCCGGGTACGAATTTTCCTAAATTCACTTTTGCTTACTCTCTAAGCTCAAGAAAAACCTTAGAAGTTCTCATTATGAGACAATTAAGGAGATGAAAGAGGCTGTGGCGAGGTTCATTGATAAACTCATATAAGAAGTTATTGAAACGGTACAACAAGCGCATTGCGGCCGGAGAAGATTACATTGAGGGGGGTTAGAGTTTCGTGTGTGTACTGTAAAAATATCTGCCCATAAGAAAAAAGTCTGGAAACTTATTGAAGGCACCGCATCTTTTTAAAATGATTGGCATAATGAAAAGTTTATATTTCTCTCTCAATTTGTAACACTGACTCTGGGTGTGTATATACTAAATATATTGCTAACGATAGTCATTTTTTTAGTCGCGTGCAAGCGAATCTATAAGTCACTCCGTCGGTTGGTCTGTCAGTCGGTCGGTCTGTCGGTCTGTCCGTAACACTTTTGTGCTTGACCTTTTTGGTTAAGATCAAAGGTCTGTTGTTAATAGACGCTGTTCTTAGCTTTTTAACCTTTTCTTGGCCTTCGGGCCGGGATCAAAGTGTAGTATCTGTCACAAATAAATTATTGTACCATTTTATCGTTATCTTTTTTGTTTTTACACGTCAATAAAAAATGTTTTAAAAATTGGGAGTTAAGTAGGACGTCCCCAAATATGAAAGGGTGAATGCGGTATTATGGTGAAAGAAGATACTAGCTGGGAGAAACTTTTGACTTTGTTCAGTTCTGGAGTGACAAGGATGACCAACGACCCCCAAAATCCCCCCTTTTGAGTTGGCCATGTGCCTAAGTTTTTTGTTCATCGTTGATTTTGACTGTATTGTTTTTTAACATGAATAAAAGATTTAATATCTCAAAGTGTAGTATCTGTTCCGGCAGATACTGCAAGCAAAGACCATATGGTTGGGCAACCTCACATATAAGACCTTGGTCAATGTAGGGGCAACCCTTCATACCAATTGTCACTATCCAACTCCCCTACTCCCCGGGGAGTTGGTCCCCATTTCCCCTTCACTCCTCACATTAAAAATCGGCCTTGTGCCTAATTTGCTCGGTGGGAGAGCAAATAAATACCATCTGTTTCGGCAGATACTGCAAGCAAAGACCAGATGTGGGGGTAACTCCACACACCTGACCTTTAATCAGCTCCCATTTCCCACCTCTCGGGAGCTGGTCCCCTTTTTCCCTTCCCCCTCCCTTCACTCCTCACATTAAAAATTTGCCTTGTGCCTAATTTGCTCGGTGGGGGAGCAAATAAATACCATCTGTTCCGGCAGATACTGCAAGCAAAGACTATATGTGGGGGCGACCCCACATATAAGACCTTGGTCAATGTAGGGGCAACCCTTCATACCAATTGTCACTATCCAGCTCCCCTGCTCCCCGGGGAGTTGGTCCCCATTTTCCCTTCACTCCTAACATTAAAAATCGGCCTTGTGCCTAATTTGTTCGGTGGTGGAGCAAATAAATACCCTTTTCTTGGCCTTTTGGTCAAGATCAAAGTGTAGTATCTGTTCTTGCTACATGCTGTACTTGTGTTTGCAACTTTGTGATATAAAGTGGGGGATCACTTTTCTGTATTCATTTAATGTAAAATGATCACCCTTTTACAACCAGTCAGTATCAAAGCCATTCAATCATTCTCCAGATCATTCAAGTTGTTTTTGAAGGATTACAGTTGCTTTTTAAGCATTCAATTCATTGTTAAGTTCATTAATTTACTTTTTATTTATTTAATCATTTCAAGCCATTTTTAGGTCATTTTATTTTATCTTTAAGAATTTCATGTCAATCCTACATTCACGTATCCATTCATTACGTGAGAGCATGCGACTAATGGCTATCGGCCTTGTTAATACCAAGACGGGAGGTAATAGTGGTGAAGTGGTTAATGGAACGGACTGATGACCTGCGTGTTCCAAGTTCGAATCGAGTTCGTTCCACAAAATCACTTTCACTTAGGATGTTGGTAACTTTCACGTGATATTCCCCGTAAGTTTCCGATGTCTTTCTATATGGAATTTTGACTAGGATAATACCAGGGAAAGCAATGCCAAGCGAAGAATCTTTGGATCATTATGAAATGATTAGGATTAACAAAATACGTTGTATATATTATTTACTTCCGTTGCAATCAGATGTAATTCTGAGATGACAGCACACAAGGTAAGGCGTACTCTGGGCTACACAAAATGCCTGAACAGCCCCGTCAGCATTCACGATAGAACCGTCTTAGACGATAACCAATGAGGAAATCCTCTGTAACAGGAGATAAATCCTGGGAGGTTGGAATTCCAAAATCGAATCATTATATATGCGTGAATCGTTCACATTATGCTAATAAGTAGGTTTGAGAACACTTTTTAAAGATCACAGCAAGCTGGCCTAATGGTCGTCGCCCTTGATTCACTGTCTGTATGTTTAGGTTTCGATCTCAGCTCGAGTAGTTTTTTTTTTTACTTACAAAAACTGAACTGTTTAGAAAAAAAAAACTTAATACTCACATGCACATGTATCGATTTTTTTCTGTTTTTTTACTTCATTTTTTAAAGGAATATAATATTACGTTTACTACCAGCAAACGCCGGGTACATCTAATTATATATATATATATATATATATATATATATATATATATATATATATATATATATATATATATATATATATATATATAAAGCTGGATGTGTGCGTGTGCGGACGTGCGTGTCTGGTTACGAATATGCTCCTATATGGTTGACTATTTTAAAAAACTGATTACATATAATGATAGAAGATGTATCGAGACACAGGAATGGGTATGTTTGATCTGGCAGAACGGTGGTTCATTAAAATTGTGGTGTCTGCATTCGCGCATGGTCCACAAAGTATGGAAATAAAAAATTAAAAAAAAATAAAAAACCTTTACAAGTGTTTTTGATATAGATGTACATAAGAATACTTTGATAAGTATGTTTTAACTTAAATAGGGATGGTATGTATTGTGGGGTCTGCGTTCGCGCCTGACCTCCATAGAATGGAAATAGCCACAAAGTTTAACAAGGCGTTTTAATATAAATCCACAGAATAGTGTGATAAGTGTTTCAGTGTGAACAGGTATGGTATAATAAATTATGGGGTTTATCTATTTTATTTTTACTTTCATCATATTTTGCTTTGGTTTTGATACCCCCAAATTCAACCCAAATTTACAACCCTTCCTTTTCATAACCTATCATACTTTAATAAATCAGAGTCCATTTTCTGTAGGCTGTTTTTGAACCCAGTCAACGACGAATACTTTTGCTAATATATATATATATATATATATATATATATATATATATAGTAATTTATAAAATATATATGGCGATTAAGCTTAATCGCCATATATATTTTATAAATTACTAACTAGCTCTACCTACGTATTGAGCACTTTTGAAATAAATACTTAAATTTTATGCATAAATCTATACTTTCGTATATTAATTTTATGTGAGTAAATGAAGTAGTTGTATATATATATATATATATATATATATATGTGTGTGTGTGTGTGTGTGTGTGTGTGTGTGTGTGTGTGTGTGTGTGTGTGTGTGTGTGAACAAATGATTAATAAAATATGTTAAAAACATCTTGAAAAAGAGTTAAAAACATATTTAATTTTAAAAAAGGAAGCACAAGATAAGTGGATAGTCCTTAATCCTTATATATATTGGGGTGAACGAGTGTTTATTCAAATGGAGATTTGTTCATATATATTATTCCTTAATTGGAATTCATTTTTGAGATGAGCATTATATATATTAATTTATTTTTATTTCGGACTATTATTCTCATCTTTATTAGTTGTTGTTTTTCATCTTTTTTATTGGATTGTTTATTCACAACGTTTCGGCTAACTAATTCCTCTGGCCTTCGTCAGGTGGTAACCGCGACGGATAGGAACTTCGAATCTCCTAACTGCATTCTCAGCCATCACTGCCATCCGTAGTTGTTGTCGTCTCACCACATTTTTGGCCAATTAACCTCTGGCACGCTTATAAAAAGATGAAAAACAACAACTAATAAAGATGAAACTAATAGTCCGAAATAAAAAATAAAAATAAATTAATATTAATTAATATGGAGATTTGTTGTTGAGATGATTTGCGATCACCGCTTCCATGGGCCAGTGGGTAGAACTGCCAACTATCAACGCGATGGTTGTAGGATATATCCTCGGCTTGGGGATTGTGCTAGTCTAGCCGCAATGATGAATTATGTTACAATGAAACAGTACTATATGCGGATGACTATATATATATATATATATATATATATATATATATATATATATATATATACCAGAACATTGAGATGAAATAGATCACATATTGAATCTTGTGGTATCAAATCTTACAAAATATTCCTGAAAGGTAATATGAGTTATATAAGATAATCCAAGCCAAATAAGAATTGCTCAGTATGCAAGATAGAGCATAATAACATTTATAGTTTTTTTTTATAATTAAATTTAGAAAAATATAATTTTTAAAAACAAAAAATTCATTATTTTAAAAAATCATACGGATACCTTAAATAGCCCTAACCTATAAATAATTCCTATAATTGTTCTCTCATAATTAATTCCCAACAAACCGACTAATGTACATCCGACTCTTTTTCTGAAAGTTCATAAATTGAAAACCACCCTATTTTAAAAATCAATCCCGATATTAACCTAAATAGACACTTAAACAATGGAATCAAATTGAAATCCAATATAAAACTCACAAATATATAAACGCAACTTCTAATTTAATACAACTGAGAATCTCAAACCACATACATTTCTTCAAAAACGAAAATACACGGAAAAAAGACACTTCTTTAACTACATTAAAAAAGCTGACACTAAAGAAGATTCCTTATTCAATCAAATGGGGTATACTAAAAAAGAAGAAGCAAAATCTTAGACAGTAGAATCTACATTGTATAACCTCTGCATCTCCGAAGCAATTAAAATAATCACTTTTCCTAAATCTACAATAAATACTAAGAGCGAATTTGTCTCACAATGCAAACACAAGAGAAAATTTAAATATAGCCAATTAGAAATAACAGAAAATTTTACATTAAGCAATAAAGAAATAATACCTACTACATATTATATTTTACTCAACATTCTCAGTCTTACCATATTTTTTATATATACTCTATTATATACATTATGGATCTTTCAATCTGCTTAATCGGCTATTTGTCTTTAATAGTTTATCTTTCATATCTAACCAATAACATCTTTACATGTTATATGTTAAATCTTGACTCTTGAATTCTACTTTTAGAAAACACTATTAAACATTATTAACAAAACCTTATATTTATCTACGCGTAGTGCTATTTAATTCTGCTATTCTAACTCGTTTGCATATTAAATCATAACTTTATTAATATGCCTCTGAAGGTCCTTCCATAATATATATTGAAATAAAAACTGGATTCACTCAGCCACAACTCATCTTATGCACAATCACCTGTTTAAATGTTTGTATGTATGTATGTATGTATGTATGTATGAATTATGTATGTCTGCCTAAAACATCAGATAAAGGCGACGAATTTTCATTTGTTGTTATGAAGCCCAACGCTTCGGATGACATATATTGAAAAATTGGCTTAAAACATTAATTCTCTCACCCTCAACTAGGTACTTTTCTACAGGGAGGGGTCGCTTTTTCTCCGATATTTTTGAAAGTCATCCCCCCTTTTCGATTGACTAGCCTTAATTTAAACCTCGCAACAGAAAGACGTCACGTTTTTATTTTTTTCACGTTTTCTTTTCCTCCTAGCTGCTTACTGCCCACCCTTTTTTTGCTCAACACACAACTCCACACACTCGGGCAACGATTAAATTAAAAGACGTAAAAAATAAAACACAAGTTGGGGAAAAGGAACGACATATCGACACATAGCTAAGAAAGAATTTGAAGAAAAGAAATTCGCCTCCGTGTATCGATGTGGTAATTTGCATTCGGTCAAGGACTGTCCATATTTATCAAGAAAGTGTTGAATATGTAAAATAATAGGACACAAAGGTATAATACCTAGTGTGTTTGGCGGAGACTGAAAATGAAATGTTACGAAAATGTGACTATAAAAATTAATTATAAAGAAATAAAAAGGCAGCTCGATTCGAATTCAAACCTTTCGATAGTAAATTTAAATAAATGGAAGAAGTTGAATAAACCCACAATGCTGAGAATACGCAAAACAGCGAAGGCCATTAACGGTACGCAAATTAACTTCGTAGGTGAATTTTTAACGAACGTCATATTATTGGGAAAGACAAAAAAAATTAAAACCTTATGTTTTAAGGAATACCACTAACCTACTCGGGTCGAACTGGATGCATGAATTTAATTTACGGGACCTGCCAATATCTACATTCTGCAGAAAAGTCGGATTTATGCCAGCAGATACGGAAATGTGAATCGTGAATTTAAGAAATGAATTTACGGAAGTATTCCCACAAGGCCTGGGAAAATGTAGAAAAATAGCCACGGAATTAAGATATAAACGAAATGTACTACCAGTTAAGAAAAAAAGGTAAATGAAATATAAAACGCAACGTGTCATTTGCGTTGCTGGAAAAAGATCGACCAGGATCTCGACAGATTAGAAAATGTGGGCATTCTATCGAAAATAGAAACAGTCAATGGATGTCCCCACAATCTAGTAAAAAAGAAATCAGGAGAAATCTTCGGGGTTGAATATGTCTTTGGAGAACTTCCATTATTCCCTGCCAAGTTCGGAAGAAGTTTTTACAAGGCTAAAAAGTTGCTAGAATTTTTCAGAAATCAAACTAAGCGACGCATATCTACAGATTCCAGTTGAAAACGAGTGCTAAATTACTCTGCATAAAGGTCTTTATAGATATGAAAGATTAGCGTCTGGGGTCAATGCCGTACCTACCATTTTTCAACAGGATATAGACATGATGCTAAGCGGCCTTAACTTTGCCATCACATATCTGGACGATCAGTAACAAGAAATAGCACAAAGACTATTTCTCCGAAGTATTCAAACGGATACAAGATTTTGGATTCAAAGCACAATACAAATGCGAATTCTTCCTGCAGAAAATAACATATTTGGGGCACATAATTGACAAGAATGGCAGACGTCCAGACTCAGAAAGAGCCGCTACGATAAGGAACACGCCAGCATAGGAAATTACTACCCAACTACAAAGTTTCTTTAGGGATCGCTAACTATTACCAACGTTTCATTCCAAGAATGCATGAACTGTGAACAGCTTTGAGCAAGCGTTTGGAAAAGGATAAACGTTGGGAATGGACTGTTGAGTGTCAGTTAGCATTTGAGGGAAGTATAAAGGTACTAACATCAGACATTTTCCTCAGACATTTTAACCCGGAACTAGATATCATAGCGATGCTAGTCAATACGGTATAGGTGCATGCCTGCTGTATAAGATTCTAGATGGGTCGAAAAAAAAACAAAACAAAACAATTTCCTATGCATCCAGAACACTTCCCCCGGCCGAAAAGCATTACTCATAGATAGAGAAAGCAGGCCTTGATATTATCGATGCAGTTTCAAAATTACATCGTTTCCTGCACAGTAAGTATTCTACGCTGCAAACAGACCATAAGCCAATTCTAACCATTTTGGGGTACAAATAAAAAGACTACCCACATTTACGGCTAACCATTTACTAAGATGGAGAACCAGTCTATTGAAATATGACTTGAATTCTTAGCGCCAAAGAATATCGTCCATGCGGATGGGATGTCTTGGGTAATTCCACACTAAAAGGAACCCCTTAAGGGCTTAGTAATTATTGCATTGCAGATAAATAGTGAGATAAAGACGATGATTCACAATAGAATTCGGGAATTACCAGTGACTCTTCGATAAATCAAGACTGAGGCGGCAAATGACGAAATTACAAAAAGCACAAACGCAGAACAAAGAGAATTGACTTGTACTTTGTTTGCGACAACGTTCTGCTTTATAGCGAGAGAGTCATCATTCCAAAAGCGCTGCAAAAGAGAATACTAAAAAAAACTTCCACATGGGTTATCCTGGCACCAGCAGAATGAAATACCCGATGCTTGGCTTCATTTACTGTCCGTCCATAGATCGCGATATAACTAATATGGTTAAAGCACATACTTAAATCATTCGTTGACATCTATGCTGATGACACGACCATCTACGGCAACACATCAAAGGCTGTAAATGACGAAGTTCTCTCTGATTCTCTCTCCTCTGATCTCCAGCGCGTGGTTCAGTGGGGGAAGATGTGGCTGGTTACCTTTAATGCATCCAAAACCAAACTCCTATCCTTACATCATCAACGCTCTGATCCCCAGCTGGCATCAATTGTGATGGATGGCTCTCGTCTGGGTGAGGCCCCGTGTTTTGACAAGCTTCTGGGTTTGACCTTTACTCCTGATCTGAAGTGGAACACGTACATCAAGTATGTTGCCAAGGTCGCTGGAAAGATGGTGGGATCCTTCTACCGCTCCAGAAGATATCTCACTACTGATGCAATTCTCTATCGATATAAAAGCCAAGTACGTCCAAGGATGGAATACTGTTGCCACATCTGGGCAGGAGCTGCCAAAAACAGCCTATCATGCCTTGACAGAGTGCAAGGTAGACTTCGTGGTTTAGTGGGGGATGCCCTTTTCTCTACCCTGCAACCCCTCTTCCACAGAAGAGACGTTATGCGCCTATCCTTGTTTTATCGTTATTTTCATGGCAGGTGCTCGTCTGAACTCCAATCCCTGGTCCCCTCTCGCCAATCTTTCACGAAAAACACCCGTCTAGCTGAATCCACTGTGAAAAATTTCCCCCACTCTATATCTGTGCCTAAATCGAGGCGCAGATTCCATGAACAAAGCTTCTTTCTTAGAACTGCACGCCTGTGGAACTCTGTTCCGTCTGCCTTCTTCCCTTCGGACTACAACTTGGATGTCTTCAAGTCTAATGTTAACAAATTCCTAATGAACCGCCCCCTTAAGTAAACACTTAATTAAATCTCCACACTAACGTACTGTGCTTACAATAACCCTTATCCCTGAGTGGCTTCCGGGCCTTGATAAGTGGTGATCACTGTGTAAAAAAAAAAAAAAAAAAAAGCATGTAAAGGTTAGGCTTTAGCTGCTCCTGCTGTATAATTCAATTTCATCCGCCCGTCACACCAATAATTTCCTGGGTAAGGTTGACACTGTTGTCCAAACTTCCAAATTCCAAACTTCTGTACACGTAACGCACTTTCTCTCAACTCCCAACGTACTTCTGCTAATTCAACTTATTTCTTCGAAATCCAACTTTAAAATGAACGTCCCTCTAAAAAAAAAAAAAAATCAACCTTCTTTTATCTCCAACCAGGAGCATCTCATTTGCATATCGGGTGGTCACATTGCAGGCATATAAAGAGATAACGCAGCCATTTTTGTTTCTTTCTTCTTCATCCATTTCATTCCACGACCGACCCGTTGAATTATGCACACGTGCTAGTTAGGTAAGTCGCACGTTTCCCTACAGCACCACCAACCATGACAAATCCACAAACCTTGACCAAAATTGGAACAACGTGCTCCAGGATACATATAGACTTTGCGTGACTACTGGATGAATTTTATCACTTGATAGTGGTGGATAGTTGTTTCAAATGTCCAGAGGTGCTAAGATGCAGGAAACCCACGACAGCGGTAGTCATTAATTTCTTACATGAACTTTTCCCTCGTTTTGGTGTTGTTGATCGCCTGGTTAATGATAATACAACCCAATTTACTTTGGAGTTCCAAGAATTTTGCGAGACATATCAAGTAATACATTTTACAACGCCCCAATATCATCCGAGAAATTACGGCCAGGCAGAGCGCTTTATAGCCACTCTAAAAAGGATGTTTAAGAAGCTTATGGATCACCTAAGGTATACAGTAGTTTTTTTAAGTACACAGGATTACGTCAAACCCTAACACTCCAGCAGGAAAATCATGAGCGGAGGTTGTGTTTGACCATAAAACTAGTATTTGAGAAGTTGTTACCAAGACAAACCACACATAGAAGCCCTATGGTACAAATGCAATTTTTGAGAAAAAGTGTACTTCAAAATAATTAAAAATAAAAAACGTTTCCTTTTGGGAACTAGGAAACGTAATACAAAGGATCGAAAATGTGATCGATATAATCCAGAGACCAAAATTCACAGACAAACGTATGACTGGAAGAAGAAAAATGCTCATCGATAAACTCCTATATTTTTATCTCTACTTATATTTAAAAGACACTTTGTGTGTGTGAGAGCAATAGACAGAAACAAAGAGACACAAAGAAAGAGAGAGAGAGAGAGAGAGAGAGAGGGAGAAGCAGAAACAGAAAGAAAGAGAGAGTTCCATGAGGACTCCGAAATGGCTGGGCCTGTTTTCCTCGAATTTCAGAGAAATGTACTTCATATATTGGAGTGTTTTAGATAGGCTTTGTGTCGGAACATCAGTGATAAAGTATGTCTAATCGATGATCGCAAAAAATCCGATGAAGGATGAACAGTTCAATTTTGACCAAGACATCACGAGTTCCTTTGAAAGGTTTTAGCAACGCATAAACAGAAAGGCCTGGCGTATAAGATCAACAGTAGGTTCTATGATAAAACAGGGGCGCGTTCTAAATGAATGCTTCTGTTTAGAGAACAATTGCACTATGAACCATAAACCTTGACCAAAATCGACAACGTGCTCCAGGATACACATAGACTTTGCGTGACACCTGCGTGAATTTTATCACTTGATAGTGGTGGGTAGTTTTTCCAAAATGACCAGAGGTGCCATTTTGCATTTTAAACTTTAGTTAAAGCCATTTTATAAATATTTTTTTTTATATAAAATCAACAGTAGGTTCTATACAGTACAATATAGATTACAATGAATTGTGGACTAATTCTCTGCACGGACGCATGTGAAGCATCCTTTTAGTGCACCGAGGTTGGTCTCCAATTAGTGCAATCAAACAATCGATTTGACTGAAAAATCTGCTTTCCGAGATTTGGACGACAATAAAAGTATTGGACGTGTTAAATATACGTTCATTCAATCCCGGGTAACGTCGAGTATCCATAAATAATAAAAAATAAAAAATGAAAATTTATCATCTGAAAATACACACGGAAAATGTTATTTTCTTAGAAAAACGTTTATTTTTATTTTATTTTTGTCTTAAAGGGTTAACTCCCTTTATTTTGTCTATGGCATTCCAGTGACAACTTTATAATAAGACTTTTTTATATATACCCGAAAGAGAAGACATATTATTTATATTCATTAAATAATAATAATAAATTAAGCAACTTTCAATCTCTTAGTTATGTACTTGTAAAAAAACAAAAACAAAAAAAAACTATAACAATTTTGATAACTTAATTGTGAGACAATTTAGCTAAAATAGAGTTTTTTTAGAAGTTCGTTAATTGCAGAAACAAAACGACGGAAGGGTAACCACATAGGTTGAAAATTATTAGGTTGTCCTCAAAATTCTTAAACACTTGCGAAAAATTTAATTTTTATTCAATTATTTTTTTTTAATTGCATTTTGCGTTTATATTATTATAGTGATCTTCTTTTCATTCCAGATGGCAATTGATAAAATTGAGCTGTGAGTTTTGATTCGTTACTGCTGGAAGCGATGTTTTTCAACCAGGAAAGTTGCAAAAGAGGTTGTTACTGCCGAAAGTGAAGGAACAATTTCACAAGCGTTTCGATTCTGGCGACATGAGACTTGAAGACAACCCTTGTTCTGGGCGGTCGTTAAAGTTACATGATGGGGACTTGTAAACCAGGTTGGCAATTGTGCTTTCATCGAGCACTTTGACCAAATCCGAAAGTTTGCAGATCGATGGCAGAAAGTCTTTGAAAATGGTCTTTATTTCGTTATTTTTTTCATTTTTATTTTTTATTTTTTTTGTTGTCAAGTAAAATTTAAATCTTTTGCAAGTGTTTACAAACTTTTGGAACAACTTAATATTTTCAATAAAGTTGTAATATCTTTTCCATTTACGTTTTTTCTAGTTGACATAGACTATATGTTGCCCGTCTCCGTAGTATGCCTTCTCTTAACGCAATCTCTCGTTCCCTCTTCGCCGTCTTTTATGCGCCTGGTACAGTGTCATTTATAGAAACAGTGAGTGTCTACGTTACTCATGCGTAATCGCCAAGCATAAAAACAACTGTGAGTTGTCATTTTTTTTCTTGTCAAGCGACTGAACTCTACAAAACACACGCTAGTCATGTAAGTTACGATTTTCTCTACACACATATCGCCAATAATCTATATTTTTATTTAAACTTTCCTCGTAACCTCTAGAATGTGGTCTTAGACCGAGAAAACGCCGCCTGCAAACAAGTGCTTTCATACATCTGAAAGGACAAAGACAAAACAAAACTTGTTGGAAGACAAAGGAATCTTATTCTGCTTGATCTTCGTTCCAAATCATTGATCAGTGAAATGTCGACGACCATTATTTAATTCTGTCTTATAATCACATCTTACAATAAATAAAATGTTCGTACTTCAAGGACTGCCAACGAACTCGCTTACTCACTATCTCTTTGATTCATGTAATGTCACGTCCGTTTCTATCCATTCCCACGGCCGAGTAAAAAGAAATTAGGTAACACCAACTTGACTGCAACTGTAATTTCAGTTCTTGATATATTCAACGAACGAAATTACATAACGCGTGATTTTTAGAGGCGGCGCATTTAAGCTAAAATTAATCACAAAAAATATTTTTATTATACAAATATGTTGTTTATTCAAACATGAAATTATTTGGCATTAATTTAAATACTATTTCGGGCATATCGCACCTGCGTGTATATGACGTAATTTAGAAATCCAATTTTCACAAACTTTATGCATAAAATTAGTCTGTATTACGGCAATAAGGCGTCGAATTGTTTTCCAAGTGGTCTATTGTGTCTGGTTTTTCAGGTTAGAATCAGACCCTAGATTACGGCATATACGCGCGGGTCGCGAAAGTCATATGCCCGAAAATAAATACCAGAAATAAATATTTGTAATAAATAATATATTTGTATAGTGAAGGAATTTTTTATGTGATTTATTTCAATTTAACGTTCGTAACCTCCAAAACACACCCTTTGTTTCTTTTGTGTGTTGAGCCCCTCCCCTCTTGCACTCGTTTATAATGGTATATTTCAAACTATTTCCTATATTTTTTTAAAAGTATATTAATATTTAAAACTAAAGCTATTATGAAAAAAAAAAAACTAAGAAAAAAAACAAAAAAAACAGCGATTATTTGTAAGTTTATTTTTCGTTAATTCTTTGCTAAGAAAGAAGCGATCCTGAATATGACCTTAAACTACATCCAGTGGTGAGGCTCAGATTGCGGGTTTGGGGAGTGTGAAGCCACCCTTTAATTGCCATTGCTCCCAGGTCCACTATGACCCGGAGTCGTAGTACCTGTTAGGGTCCCAACTATGGGTTAAATAGAAACCGACTTGAAAACAACAAATATATTCTATTAAAAAAGTTTTCTTCAAAATCTTTGGATTCGGCATTAAATAACTTGAAAAACGGTTGATATGCCGTAAAACAAAAACAACCAAATCAAACCTAAGAAAGAAGCGATCGTTAAAGTATATTTGATATCAGGAACTGTTTAGTTTTAAATTAAAGAATTTCATTGTTATGCTCGACCAAGCGGACAATTTAGGATATCGGATTGATAATTAAATTTCATGAATATTTAAGTGTTAATCTCCTTCATCAACTGAAGAACTCTTTCGGAAATACATTTAAAAACTTCATCATCATCATGGGTAACAAATCATGACTACCAGGGCGAATTCTTAATCCGTTTCGACTCCTGAACATTCAAGTGCTAAGCATTTGGTTTTACAGAGGCGTCACCGCAGGTCTTTTAGAGGCTCTGTCCGTTGTTTCCGCCATTAAAATTCTATATCATACGAGGAGCCTTCAATAAGTTTCCAGACTTTTTATGTATGGGCACTTTTATTGATAGTACATACACGAAACTCTAGTCCACCTTCGAAGTAATCTCCTCCGGCTGCAATGCACTTGTTATACTGTTCCAACAACTACTGGAAGACCCCATGGTAGTATTCTTGTGTGAGCGTGTCAATGACCCTCGACACAGCCTCTTCCATCTCCTCAATTGTCTCATAACGACAACCTCTAAGGGTTCCCCTGAGCTAAGGAAATAACCAAAAGTCAGAGGGGGCAAGATTTGGACTATAGGGAGGATGGAGAACTGTCGTGATGCCCATCTTTGTCAAATAGTCTGTGACAAGGATGGAGCACCCTTGTGACAAATGTTGCGCAAATCTTCCGCATCTTCAGTTCTGCGCGGATAATTGTGTGTTACGGTTCCCACACTGGCATCTAACTGTGCACTTGTTGTCTATAGACATACGGTGGACCATCCGTGAAATTCTTCATTTGACCAATCAAATCTGGTGTTCTGACTTCCTTAGTCCTTCCGCACCTCTCATCATTGCTCACAGACTCCCTGCCTTCTTTTAATCTCTTATGCCACTAAAAAACTGGTGCTCGATTTATTCAAGCTGGTTCTAAAGCAGTCTGAAACGTTCCATACGTTTCTGCGTCATTTTTCCAAGTTTAAAACAAAATTTTATTGCATATCATTCTTCTTACCTGTCCCTACGTCCTGAATGCATTTTTGAAATTCACCAAATATCACAATCAAACTTTAGTAGGGTGTATTCCAATTCTGATGTAGCTGATCCTTTGGACTTGAAATCACAAAAATTGGTCATAGGATGTATAGCAATAGCATTTTTTAAAAAATAACTTTTTTATTACATTTTCACCCCAAACAAGGCATATTGCCACTTTGTTGTAGGAGGCTACTATCAGGAGCATAGGAATCATGGGTACTGTGTAGGGAGTTGGGCAGCAAGATGTCGGTTTACGTTGCACTTGAACTTCTGCATGTCAGTACAGTTGGGGAAGCAGTGACCCGGCAAGGAAATTCCAAAGTCTAGCTGTCCTGGGGAAGAAACTACTGGAGTAGAAGGCTCTCTTACATCTAGGGATCTCTACTGTAAAGGGATGGGATTTAGCTGCTTGTGGGGTTTGTCGGGGGTATTTACGTCGAGGGGGAACAAGTTCTTTCAGTTCGTCAGAGCATTCACCATTAAAGTACTTGTAGAAAAGGCAGAAGGATGCAACATTTCGTCGATGGGACAGGTGCTGAAGTTTAGATGACAGTTCAGGACCTATCAGAGAGGCGAGTCTCTTTTGAACCTTGTCTAGGAGCGAGAGACTAATGGTAGATGCACCAGCCCAAATATGACAACAATACTCCATACATGGGCGAATGGTGGCCTTATAAAGGTATAGGATACTTTCGGGCGTTAGTATCTTTCTAGCACGGTAGAGAGAACCTAGCTTCTTCGCAGCGGTCCTGGCGATACTCTCGATGTAATTGTTCAAACTCATGTTTCCTGAGAACGTTAGGCCGAGGAGTTTAAAGGATGTACTTTCAGATAAAGAGTCATTGGCCATTGTTATTGGTGGTAGAAAAGGTTTCTTGTAATTATTGAAGGAAACGAGTTTAGTCTTGGCAGCATTGAATGTGACCATCCATTTATGTTCCCATTCCACTACAGATCGGAGGTCATCATCTAGTATTTTTGCCATTCCTTTAGATATGTGTTCATTTGTTTTCCTGTCATGTCTGTTATAGAGTGTGGTGTCGTCAGCATATATACACATCTC
Source organism: Euprymna scolopes (assembly GCF_053919585.1). NCBI lineage: Eukaryota > Metazoa > Mollusca > Cephalopoda > Sepiida > Sepiolidae > Euprymna > Euprymna scolopes. The sequence continues at coordinate 65,238,571 of NC_136520.1, forward strand.
ACTGGAAATTTTGTCAGGGAGGTAATTTATGAATATTAGGAATAACAGAAGTCCCAGGATAGACCCCTGAGGCACTCCCGCATTTATATCATATTGTTTAGATGTACGACTGTCGAGGACAACCTGGATTTTTCTCTTATCTAAGAAGGATTTAATTATGTTATGTATTCTTCAAGCGATACCATATGATTTGATTCTCCTGAGAAGACCTTCATGCCATACCCTGTCAAAAGCCTTAGATATATCTAGAGCTACCGCTCTACCCTCCCCCGCTTTGTCCAGTGACTGGTATATACGTTCTGAGATTACAGTTAGGATGTCTGCTGTTGAACGGACTTGTCTAAATCCATATTGTTGGTCAGTCAGAAGTTTAGCATCTGTAAGGTGATGGACTAGAGTTGGTTAATTATTGTCTCAAATATTTTGGCGCAAAGTGGGAGGAGGGTAATGGGGCGATAATTTACTGGGTCAATTCTTTCGCCAGAATTCTTGAAAACTGGTACTACAGAAGCAGTTTTCCAGCAGGCAGGAAAGCAAGATTAATTAAGGCATTTGTTGTAAAGTTTGGAGAGAACCGGAGCTACTTCGGCGGAGCCGGGATGAGATCAGGTCCACATGCTTTTGCAGTGTCAAGATTTCTTATGATAGCATGCACCGGAGAAGGGGTGATTTTCAGATCGTCTAGTGTGGCGTCTGTCCGCAAAGGAAAGTCAGGGAGACGGTTGTTGGCAGGGTCCAGTGTGGAGTTGCAGTCAAACCGACTGGCAAACATGTTAGCCTTCTCAGTTGCAGAGCAAACACCCTCATGATTGTTGGATAGTGGGGGAATTGTTGATTGCCCATTATTTACTACACTGTTGTAGATTTTCCAGAAGTCGCGGGTTCCTAATTTCTGTGCTTCGATGCGTTTTTTTTTTTTTTTTTTGTGGTTTCAGTAAATTCTCTCTTAGTTTTCGCTATTTCAACATACTGAATATTCAAGTGTCTACGACACTTTTAAATGCCCGTACAAAAATGTCTAAAAACTTATTGAAAGCACCCGTATTTCTCATAAGTGTATATGTTTGTACGTGCTTATGTGCAACAGAGCGTGTATGAGCGCTTGTGAAAATATTAGCAGCAGCCGAACTATAGATAGCTAGCAAAGGTATTATTAGCAGCAGCCGCAGCAGCAGCCGCAGCAGCAGCCGTTTGAACACTGTGCAAATTAACACGTGTATGCGGGCTTGCATCACAAGATGGTCGATAGGAGAAGCAAATGCGCGCCGGGAAAGATGCAAATTAGTTACCCTTCATGTAATCGCTTGCATATTAAAAATCGTTGCATATTAACAATTTTTAAATACGAAAGATAGACTTTTTATATCAATTTCAGAGCGAAAAGAAAAAAAAACTCAACTTTATAAGAATATAGATTATCTTTTAAACATTACTTATTTTAATTATTAACAAGACAGAGAGCCACTTTGATGTAGGGGCTACTATCAGGGGTATAAATTGCAGGGATACTATGTAGGGAGTTGAGTAGCAAAATATGTTTGCATTACACTTAAACTTTTGCATGCCAGTACAGTTGAGGAAGCAATAACCCGGAATGGGAATTCCAAAGTCTAGCAGTTCTGGGTAAGAAACTATCAGAAAAGAAGGCGTTGTTACATCAAGGGATCTCTACGGTGTAGGGGTGTGGCTTTACTGCTTGTCGTGTCTGTCGGCGGCATTTAATTCGAGGGAGTGTGAGAGCATTCACCATTAAAATACTTGTTGAATAGGCAAAGGAATACAATATTTCGTCGATGGGACAGAGGTTGAAGCTTAGATGACAGTTCGGGACCTATCAGGTTGGCGACTCTCTTTTGAACCCTGTCAAGGAGCCAGAGACTAGTAGCAGATGCACCAGCTCAAATGTGACAACAAAATTCCATACGTGGACAAATGGTGGCCTTGTAGAGCTACAGGATATTTTTAAGTGTAAGTAACTTTCTAGCACGATATAGAGAGCCCACCTTCTTCGCAGCAGCATCCGCACGCTGAAGTTTACAAATTATGAGTAAACCAACAAAATTATAACCAATCTATATAAATGCTATTTTGTAATTGTTTTTTCTGATAATTAGCGGCATAATTTGAAACTCCATAGAATATGAAATAATCGTTTTTAATATGCATTCCTTGTTTCAAATAATAAATGTTGTCACATTTCTGATATGTTACCTTACAACCTCTATCCTCTTCTGATGAGAAGCATTAGGCTGCGAAATACCTAGGTATAACGTGCATATATATATATATATATATATATATATATATATATATATATATATATTACCTTAATCCTAATGATGTAACTTCCTTATTGAGTGAACAATTAAATGTATATGCATTATGTATTGTCGATTCATCTTTTTCCTTTTGTATCTAAGCTCCACCTTTCGTGTTGAGATTTTTATAAAGCCTCCATTTAAAGAATTATTTTAATTCTTCATGTATACCCTCTTATATCAGTGTGTGTGTGTGTGTGTGAGTAGTCAGCCATATAATACTGTTTCATTGTATCACAACTTATCAGTGCGGTTAGACTAGCACTTTTCCTAGCCGGAGGTTGAACAGACAACCATCGCATGGATAGTCTGCAGTTCTAACCACCGGCCTATTGGGTCGGTGATCGCAAATTATATATATATATATATATATACTAGCAAAAGTACCCGTCGTTGACTGGGTTCAAAAACAGCCTACAGAAAATCGACTCTGATTTATGAAAGTATGATAGGTTATGAAAAGGAGGGGTTGTAAAGAGATAGCTTCGAATTCGGGGGTATCAAAACCAAAGCAAAATATGATGAAAGTAAAAATAAAATAAATAAACCCCATAATTTATTATACCATACCTGTTCACACTGAAACACTTATCACAATATTCTGTGGATCTATATTAAAAAAAGAAAACCTTGTTAAACTTTGTGACATTTCCATTCTATGGAGGTCAGGTGCGAACGAACACCCAATAATTTTATTATACCATATTTCTTCAAACTGAAACATAATTATCAAAGTATACTTACGCAGATACATATGAAAAGTCTTTATTAATGTTTGTGCCTATTTCCATTCTATGGAGGCCAGGCGCGAATGCAGACCCCACAATTTTATTATACCATCCCTATTTAAGTTAAAACATACTTATCAAAGTATTCTTATGTACATCTATATCAAAAACACTTGTAAACGTATTTTTTTTTAATTTTAAATTTTTTATTTCCATACTTTATGGACTAGGCGCGAACGCAGACCCGCACAATATTAATGAACCACCGTTCCGCAGGATCAAACATACCCATTCTTGTGTCTCGGTACATCTTCTATCATTATATGTAATCAGTTTTTTTAAAAATAGTCAACCATATAGGAGCCTATTCGTGACTAGACACATACACATTCAGCTTTATATTATATATATATATATATATATATATATATATATATATATATATATATATATGTGTGTGTGTGTGTGTGTGTGTCAGATATTACGTATCTTTGTCTTTCTTCTCCAAATTCTTATTTTATTCTATATTTTAGACTTTAGCAGCTTGTTTAGGAAAGTCCATTCGTCTCTGAAGAGATGTTTAGTGATTTTTACTATTCAACGAAACACGTGTAAAATACAATATAATGAGAATCTGTGCCTATGCATAAAAATAACTCATAGATTTTTATGAGTGTGAATTGATTTCATCTTTTGCTATTTGAAAAGATAACTGATGGTATATATATATATATATATATATATATATATATATATATATATATATATATATATGTATATATATATATATACTCTTATAAATTTGGGTTTTATGTGTATCGATATTCATATCTAAAACCTTTCTTTTTTATGTATTTAAAAAGAAAATACAACTTTGTTATATATAAGTCGTCGAATTGCAAAAAGTATGGCAAATGTTCATATTTTTTTAAACATTCATTTTAATTAAACCCCTATTAGTTGTTTTCTGTTTTCTCAGGGCGTGATCATCTTTAGTTAACTATTACGTTTAATTATATTCATACAGATATTCTACATGATTTATACTTGCGTAATATTTGCATAAAAAGCTTATAGAAAACACAGACCTCTTATATTATTATATGCCTAAATATTTTTCTTTAAAAAATGTTGCCTACCAAACTCCTCCGTCAGTTTTTGGTCTACACACATGAAACTTCATATATAGAGTGTTCGAACCTATGCAAAACTTTCGATTTGGGTTTAAACCGCGTAAAATCGTTGCAAAAGTGTGAAAATTAAAAGAGGTGAAATTAGCCACGTGAAGGTCGAACGGCGGCATTACGAATGTGCATGCGTAACGTAGTAGCTATTGGTTCATGTTTTAATTTTTAGCCTTATACTAAACAAGTCTTAATAGTACAGTCATTAACATTAAAGGAAAAATTTAATCATAAGCTAAACGTTTTGGTTTCGATTCTCGGTGGTGGCACATGAGCATATTTTAAAAAAAATGTTTTAAACCATTACTATATATTGAGTCCAATATAACATAATTATAAATACGTAATCTGCATTAATGAAAATAGCATATTTAAGCGTATTTTATGACCAGGCAATATATATATATATATATATATATATATATATATATATATATATATAAACACATTTACATGGTCGCTACACTGGGCATGCTAATGTTTCGGACAAATAGTCGATTAAAATCAGAAATCCTCGTCAGGCTACTTCGGAAATGATTGTTTATTACGGACGAAATCAGTTCGTAAAAAGTTTGATAAGGACTTCCGGTTTTAATCAACCTTTTATCAGAAACAGTAGCATATTCAGTATCGTGATCATTTACATTTATTTATATTAATGAATATAAATCTTGCTCTTCATTTATTAAGTGAGCACTCTTAATAACCTCGTTAAATTCATTAGTTATCACTCTTGAATAACTTTAACCTAATTTATATATATATATATATATATATATATATATATATATATATATATAGAGAGAGAGAGAGAGAGAGAGAGAGAGAGAGAGAGAGAGAGATGTTATTTGTTTCTGTTTTTTGGGATACGTTTTAGAATGAATTCAATTATTTACGAAAGTGCATTTGTACCTAAATCCGAGTAAGGAATAATTTTCCCTTTAAGCTATTTGGTGGAGAGCGGAATATATATTGTTTTTCAAATATTATTATCCACTGACACGTATTTCGTCATCTACAGCCACTCTGATGAGTCGTAGACGACGAAACACGTGTCAGTGGATAATTATATTTTAAAACAATATATATATATATATATATATATATGTATGTATGTATGAGTACAGTTCTCAACCTATATACTCCAGTAATTTTCGCTCTACAAACTTGACATTTGGTATATAGGGTATTCAGACATGTGGAAACTTTTTCATCGGGGAAACGGGCAGATAAGTGATTAAAAATACAAAAATTGCTACGTGGGGGAGCATCGGATTTTTATGCGTTTATAAACTGTTTCACGAATGCGGATGCGTAAATGGTGCACGGGATTATATATGTTGAGAAAAAGTAAGTTTGAAAACACTTTTTAAAGAAAGTGACAAGGCTATCTAATGATTACCGTACTTAACTCACGGTCTTTAGGTTTTTGTTTCGATCTGTTCGAGTGTTGGTTTATTCTCTCCCCCCCCTCTCTCTCTCTCTCTCTCTCTCTCTCTCTCTCTCTCTCTCTCTATCTCTCTCTCTCTTCATAGAAGTGAACTGTTTAGAAAAAAATATAACAGTCGTATGGGCATGTCCCAGTTTCTTTGGGTTTTCTTTTTTTTTTATTTGTTACTTCATTTTTTTTAAGGAAGTACACAGTACGTTTACTACCTACAGCATTTCTGTTTATAAAAATAATTAAAAAAAGAATTCTGAATTAATTTAAATATAATATCTATGTATATATTACGACCGGACAACGCCGGACGGCCTGCTAGTGCGTATATATATATATAATGCATAATGGCCACGTGCCACTGTGGTTAATAAAGTTAAAGCAGCCATTTTCGTACAAATACAGAGAGAGAGAGAGAATGAGAAAGAGAGAGAGAGATAGCGATAGAGAGAAAGATAAATATAATAAAAGAAACAGTTCTTGACTTAATGTTTTCAGATATACTCATACATATACATATATATATACACACACATATATATACTCATATATATGTGTGTGTGTATATATCCATCCATTCTATGTATATAATTATATATACGCTATATACTATATATAAATATACATGCATAATATATATATATATATATATATATATATACATTATACATATAAATATTCCTTTATATATATATACATATATATATCATATATATATATGAATATATAAATTTATATATATATATGCCAAATATGTATCATATATATATATATATATATATATATATATATATATATATATATATATATATATATATATATGTATATATATACGTGCGTGTGTATACAGAATTTTGCGATCACGTCCGCACGTGAAGTAAACTTTGTGGAGACTTGTCATCCAATTTTATCCCATTAAAACATCAAAGCGACCGCCCAGGTGGCTGTCCTTTTCCTCCTCGTCCTTCTACCCATTTTTCGCCCCCTGTTCCTCTACTTCACCATCTTTCTAATCAGCGAGCGGGCCGCACCTCATCCGTCCATCTCCGTCCTCCTCTCCTTTGACGCTATTCTCCCTCTGCCCCCTCCCTCCATCTCCCCCGCCCCTGCTCTTTCAACTTTTCCATCGCCGTTCGTGTGCTTTCATCGATGCCGTACTTTGCCTTATCTTACCAAACATCTCTTCCTTCCGTATCATCACTATTTCTTATCCGTTATCCGTCTAGCTGGTTATTTTGCTGAATATATATATATATATATATATATATATATATATATATATATATATATATATATATATATATATATATATATATATATAATGTGTGTGTGTATTATATATATATATATTTATTTATATTCATTCTGCCACTCTGATGAGTCCTAAACGACGAAACACGTGTCAGTAGATAATAATATTCTAAGAAATAATACATATGCCGCTCCCTATTTGGGGGTACCAAATTAGTCAAAGGGAAAATTAATCCCAACCCGCATTTACATAAAAATGCACTTTCGTAAAATTCATTCAAGAAGTATCGCAAAAACAAAAACAAATGATATCTCTCTCTCTCTCTCTATCTCTCTCTCCTTCTCTCTGTATAATATATATATATATATATATATATATATATATATATATATATATATATATATATATATATATATATAAATATATACTAGCAAAAGTACCCGTCGTTGACTGGATTCAACAACAGCCTACAGAAAATGGACTCTGATTTATGAAAGTATGACAGGTTATGAAAAGGAAGGGTTGTAAAGAGATAGCTTCAAATTTAAAGGTATCAAAACCAAAGCAAAATATGATGAAAGTAAAAATAAAATAGATAAACCACATAATTTATTATACACTACCTGTTCACACTGAAACACTTATCACAATATTCTGTGGATACCTTGTTAAACTTTAATAAAGACTTTTCATATCTATCTGCGTAAGTATACTTTGATAATTATGTTTCAGTTTGAGGAAATATGGTATAATAAAATTATGGGGTGTTCGTCCGCGCCTGACCTCCATAGAATGGAAATATGTCACAAAGATTAACAAGGTTTTTTAATATAGGTCCACAGAATATTGTGATAAGTGTTTCTGTGTGAACAGGTATGGTATAATAAATTATGGGGTTTATCTATTTTATTTTCAATTTCATCATATTTTGCTTTGGTTTTGATACTCTTAAATTCGAAGCTATCTCTTTACAACCCCTCCTTTTCATAACCTACCATACTTTCATAAATCACAGTCGATTTTCTGTAGGCTGTTTTTGAACCCAGTCAACGACGGGTACTTTTGCTAGTATATATCAGAGAGGCGGTAGCACTCTCTATATAGGGATGGCCCGTACACGCCTATATGCGCCTACAAAACAAAACTATCCAAATCTCAACTAAAATCAACTTGTAAGTTTCAAAAAGCACATATTCTTACAGAGAAGCGTCTTAAGAAACCAGCGAGTGTCAGAACGTCGGTTAAAATGTCAAAAGAGAGCAAAAAAAAAAAGGGTACAAAAATGGCCAATTGTTCTTCTTTTTTCTTTCTTCTTCTTTTTTCTTCTTTCTTTTGAGACGATGTATCTCGGTGTACTAACGGTCTCTGACAACAGTTCAAGCATCAATCGACTGCTCTTTACACGGAGAAGTGCAGTGACCCATCGCTTTTTAGCTAACTCCATAATTAAATAAGATTACGTGTAATAACAAGTTTTAAACACTATATACCCAATGTAGACAGACCACTTCGAACACGGAACTTCTCTCAAAAGGGAAAGCTCCAAATAATACACCGGATGCTCACAGACGTTCCAGTTTGCCAGTGTCCTATATTTCTTGGACGCTGAATATTTGAGGTGAGCGTTAAGGTTTTTTTCTTTAAACAGTAACCCACCAGCGTTAATGAAACCACGAAATCTTTATCTCAGTTGATCAAAATTGTTATAAGAGTAACCTATCAGCAAGTACGACGTCAAAAAACAATGTTATAAAAACAAATAATTCTTCAGATTTTGGACTGTAAACTATGTACAAAATGTCAATGCTGTGACCAGGATTCGAACCTAGGTTAGCACGGCCACAACGTGGGGTCCTAACCTCTAGACGATCACGGTTAACACTGACGTCTGTTGCTCTTGGCAGAAAGACACATGGCTACTCTCAAACTATTGAAAAATAAGGAGGAAACTTGAAATTCTCACGCATGCGCAAAAATACACTATAGCAACCATTGTTAAATGCAGCTGAATCTCTTCGCTCGCTAAGAAAAGTAGATCAGACCAGTTCTTCTAAGAACTCACCAAACGCCAAAGGAAATAAGTTAAATTAACCGCAAAAGAAACTGCAAGAAAGTCATCTTCTAAGAACTCACTGGAAGCTGACTAAAAAAGAATCAAAATTCAAGCCCTAGCCGCAAAAATAACTAGATATTGTGGCTACTATACACAATCTACTAATAAAAACAAGTAAGTTTTCTAAAATAAACTACAATAAATTAACCAAGTAACCTCACACTGTCACTGATTAGGACTTCATATAAAGATAACAACTACACTATTGGTGTATATACCGTTCCACACTTTAACTATTGGTGACGGGGCAGTATCTCAATTCTACGAGAGTTGTCTTGCTATAAGATAAGTGATATTATAGTAAGATACACATAAGTGTTATATGTTTACATTTAATAAAAAATTCCCAAGTCAGCACGTAGTAAAAAAAGCTCAGAGAAATATAGACTATGAAAAAAACAAAGTCAAGGTATTATCTGAGCAAAAAGAATACTATCAGAAAAATGTTGAAATAATAAAAATTAAGTATCATGCAAATCCTGAGGCAAAGAAGGCTGCCTCACGTGCTGACTCAAAAGCACGGTATAACAGGGATCCCGAGGGAAAAAAACTGCCTCACGTGCTCTTTATAACAAAGAACCAGAAAAAAGAAGGCTGCCTCACGTGCTCTTTATAACAAAGAACCAGAAAAAAAGAAGACTTCCTCACGTGCTCTTTATAACAAAGAACCAGAAAAAAAAGAAGGCTGCCTCACGTGCTGACTCAAAAGCACGATATAACAGGGATTTCGAGGGAAAAAAGCTGCCTCACGTGCTCTTTATAATAAAGAACCAGAAAAAAAGAAGGCTGCCTCACGTGCTGACTCAAAAGCACGGTATAACAGGGATCCCAAGGAGAAAAAAGCTGCCTCATGCACAAACTATTATAAATATAAATATCAAAAACTGCCAAATCTTTGCCAACGCCAAAGAATGAACCAAGAAAAATTTAATAGTGAAGGTATGAACATTTTAGAACTTTATAATACTCTAACTGTTTTATCAGAGAGACGATAGCACTCTCTATGTAATATAGAACCGATGAAGGACCAAGAGGCAACTCCTAAGGCCCAAAACCCAAAGACCTAAAACCCAGCAGGAAGCGACCTGCTACTAATGGAGGCGGCAATGAGCCGCCTCCTAAAAAAGACAATACTATCATGAATGTAAGTTTAAAAATAAGGCTGTAAGTAAAAATACTAACTAACAAGAATAAAAAAGCATTGGAAATGCAAAAGGATATAGGGATGGTATGCCAAAAAGTATACAAACAAGATAGCTATGAATGGCTAGGCACATGGAAATAGAATTGCATCCAAAGTATAGCCCTATAGCTTTTCTCCAATCTTCATTCCGTGCCATCATTACGGTTGTAAAAAGCTATAGGGCTATACTTTGGATGCAATTCTATTTCCATGTGCCTAGCCATTCATAGCTATCTTGTTTGTATACTTTTTGGCATACCATCCCTATATCCTTTTGCATTTCCAATGCTTTTTTATTCTTGTATATATATGTATATATATATATATATATATATATATATATATATATATATATATATATATATATATATATATATATATATCCGATGCCTCCATTCAGTCTCGAAAGTGTAGGGGCAACTGCGCGTATAATTGTGAGGCAAGGGTTTCGTAATATCCAACCACACTGCTCCTGAATCGACACTGTCTGAATCCAGTGGCAAGGAGAAGTCCAGGAGGACTGTAAACAATGCCAAGATATATGGAGAGAACATTTAGTACTGACCAAGTTCAACGTTGCTTAACTTCGGTGGTACAGGGGGAACCTGTGTGTCAACGTAACTATGCCGTACATACATACATACACACACACACACACACACACACACACACACACACACACACACACACACACACACACATATATATATATATACATACACACACACACACATATATATATATATATATGTGTGTGTGTGTGTAAGAGAGAGAGAGAGAGAGAGAGAGAGAGAGTTCTTTCCTTAAAGCTTCCGAAACGGCTGAGCCTATTTTTTGCCAATGTCCCACAAACGTAATTTATATTTCTGGCAGTGTTCTTTGATATTTTTTTTTCTTCTTAAAATACACTATATATATATATATATATATATATAATTATTCGACTCGGCGTTAAATAACTCAAAAATGGGTTAGTGCGCAGTAAAAGAAAACAATCAACCTGCTCTTTTTTCTCGCTCCTTTCAATTTCTGGAATTTTATTTTGCTCTTTTCATATCTAATTCTTCATTGCCTTGCCATTTCCTTCAACCTTCTCTCTCACTCTCTCTCTATATATATTTCTCTCTGTCTCTCTCTCTCTCTCTATCTATCTACCTCTCTCTATTTTTCCAACCTCTCCCACTTTTATTTTTATCTTCATCGCTCTATTATCATCTCTATCATCTTCATCGCATTATCTTTCCCTCGCTCCCCTCCTACACCTCTCTCTTTCTATAACTCTTTTTATCCGCATGTGTGTCCCCCCCCCCGTTTTACATGTTTTCCTGTATTCTTCTCGATATATCACCATTCTTCCCCCGTCTACATTGTCACTTTTATTCTTGGGTTTCTGTCTCTAACCATTTCCTCAACCAACCCTGCCCCCAATAGATATTTCAAGATAATCAGAATCCAGTAACGGCCGCTTTTACAAGTGTCACTCACACAAAATGCCATCTTTTCTTCCTTTAGAAACCGCAAATCGATAGGGAAATAAATGAAGTGAGTTCGATCATGAATCACGAGGCAAACCTGGATGATTGACAATACCAAAGGAATTGATTTCAGGCAAGGAGGAAAGAACCAACCGATAGAATTTTTTTATTCGCTAAGACACTTGTCGCTTCTCGTCATTATATTTTCTTTCGAAAAAAAATTAAAAAAATAAGTATACAATATATGTATGCTCAGTCCGTCGAGTCCAAAGTAGCTGAGCAGTGGCTTGGTTCCTACCAGTTGGTTCCCACCAGTTTTAGCAAATAACAAACAGGATTCTGAACGGAAGCGTGTGCCCAACTATTATCAAAGGACCTGAGGTCATCTCATCAGCATCAAACAAAGCCAAACTCTTTTCCAAGACCTTTGCAACTAATTCTACCTTATGCGACCCCCCCCATTTCCTCCTGTATCAGAAAACATGCTATGCGACGTACAAATATATGTACGTGATGTTGCCAAGCTAATCAAAAACCTTGATTCCAGTAAAGCAACTGACCCTGGCGGTATTCAATTATAGTGCTCAAAAAGCTTCAACCAGAACTAGTTCCCATACTTACAAAACTGTTTAAGCGTTGTCTTAAGGAGACTTGCTTCCTATCATCCTGGAAAATCTCATCAGTATGCCCTGTATTTAAGAACTCGGGTAATCGTCATCTCCCTCTCAGTACAGACCAATAAGTCTCCTGCGCGTCATGAGTAAGTTGCTGGAATTTATGTTATAGAGAAGTATTCAACCACCTCAGCAAAAATAACTTTCTTAGTGATATGCAATATGGTTTCCGTTCTGCTAGATCTACAGCAGATGTGCTTATGAATTAGGATTAGCGAATCTCTTGACGAAGTCTTCCTTTATAGGGCAATTGCTCTTGACATATCAAAGGCTTTTGATAGGGTATGGCATAATGGTCTACTTCACAAGATCTCCAGCCACTGTATAGCTGGAAATGTTTTCTCAATTATTAAATCATTTCTGTCTGAAAGGTTCATGGGCAAAAATCAGAAGCTCACAGTATTAATGCTAGAATCCCTCAGGGATACATCCTGGCGCCAACTCTCTTTCCGAACTAGATTAATGATCTTCCAAATCACATCCTTGGATCATTCATAGACATTTATGTTGACGACACTACCATCTATTGCGGCACATCAAAGGCCGTAAATGACCAAGTTCTCTCTGATTCTTTCTTCTCTGAGCTTGAGCACGTGGTACAATGGGGAAAGAGAATAGATTTGGCTCAGACAACACCACTCTTGATAAACACATTTTCAATTTCTCCTGCATGGTCCTGTCTGGTTGTGAGAAACTTGTTTTCTCTAAAGGTTTAAATTTCTCACTGAATTTGAAATTTTGTTTTCTCAGTTAAAACATCACACCCCTCTTTCTTCTGGTACTCTTTTACCTATGAAAGCTAATGTGTCTAGTATTGCACATTCTTATAGCAATTCGTCGATTGATTCGAGAAATTTTGTCTGGAAAAAATTCCATTTTTCTGCTGTACTTAATTTAAAGAAAAATAAAGGTATTTATCTTTTCAGACCTGAGAAAAATGCCGGCGTAATCGTCCTGGACCGTGCGGACTCTATTAATAAAATGTCAAATATTCTAGATGACACTACAACATTTCTTAAACTTGGTTTAGTTTACTCGTGTGATAATACATTGAATATTGAAAACAAATTGCAAAAACGCTTGCACTTCTTATTTAAAAATAATTATCTCTCCAAACAGATTAATCAGAAAATCCAACACATTGGATCCTTGAGACCGCAACTTTATGGTCTCCCTAAAACTCATAAAGATAATGTGCCCTGTAGACCTATTTTATCCATGGTTGGTTGCGCTCAACATGCCTTCGTGCAATGGCTTACTGAGTTACGGTCATCTGTCCGTACATTCTATTCCACTTATTGCGTCTCTGATTCGTTTACTTCCTCCAAAAATCATCAGAGATACTCCCGATCAAAATAATTCTTTTGCTCGTTTGATACTCCCAGTTTATTTACTAACGTGTCTATCGATGAGACTATTGCTATTTGCTGCAATGCACCTTTTCGTAGTGAACTTGCTCCTCCTTCATTATCAGAGAAACATTTTTATTGTACTCCTTTCTCTTTGCACAAAATCCGACGAGTTTAGTTTCAACAACGTGATGTACCAACAAATTGATGGGGTTTCCATGGGCAGCCCCTTAGATCTTATCCTTGCAGATATTTTCGTTGGGTTTTATGAATTAAACTTTTTTCAAATCACCACATAACACTCCTGCTTTATATTTTCGTTATGTGGATGATACGTTTGCGGCTTTTCCTTCTCAGGACTTGGCTTTAGAATTCTTTAAACGTTTTAATTCCTTACATCACGTTTTGTCTTTTACTATGGAGATAGAAAAGGACAACTCTCTCCTGTTCCTCGACGTGCTGATGGAAAGGTCTACAGAGGGTTTTCTTACATCTATATATAGAACACCCACCTTTACCGGTCTATATATTACATGGTGTTCTTTTACACCTAAAACCCCCAAGTTGATGTTGATTTATACGTTAGTACATAGGGCCTTGATTATTTGTTCTCCCTGTCGGCTAGATACTGAAATTACTAAAATTAAGGAAATGCTAATTGATAATGGTTACACAGAATTCTTAATTGATAAATGTATTAAATTCAAAATCAACCAATTTAATAACGATATAACCTTTGGTCCTTCAAAATGTCCTCTATATCTTAAGTTGCCATGGGTTAGAAAAAAATGTGTCCCTATCATTAACCAAATTTAAAAGACTATTAACAATCGTTTTTCCGTCTGTTCTACCTCGTGTGATTTTCAATACGAAACCTGCATTTTCTACTACCAAAAAGAACGGTTTACCTCGCAGCAAACTTAGTAATATTATATATGAATTCAAATGTCAGTGTGATGCTGTCTACGTCAGACGAACCAGAGTTCACTTTGAAACAAGAATTGGACAACATGTAGCTTCAGGTTTTCGTAATAAAAATAAAAATAAAATTCTCAACCCTTCCCACAATAATTTAGATTCTGCAATTGGAAAACACTTATTGGATAATCCAGAATATGGGTTGGAATATACGGACGTGTAGGGGACCAGGATATAATACCCTAGCTCGCCACAAGAAAATAATGAAACGAATGGAATTGAAGGAAACAAAAACTCAATTGATGGATAAGATAAACGTGTCGTTTATTTACTGTTGAAAGGATGTTTTAGATATAACATGTGTTCATGTCCGCGCGTGTGTAACCAATGTTCGTTGCGGGACTGGTGTTGCAGAAAGAAATGGAAATGTGTGTTCATCTCAAGTTCGGGTCACTATCGTTTGTTCGCGCCTGGGAAGAGAAGTGAGTGTTGTAGTGGAAATTGGAATGATAGTCCAGCGTGTAGACAAAGAAGAGGATAGAGAGTTGACGTCAGTTAGCAGTCAGCTACGCGAAGGCGTTCTCAGGGACCAGTAGTAGATAGAGAGAGAAAGAGTGTAGGTACTGTCTGTTGGCTCGTGCCCCATACATAGTAGTAAGTGGGCGTGACGCACACGGTCGGTCCGTAGACCGACCAACCAGCACGAAAGCTGGGCCGAAAAGAAGGAGCCGATTATTGCTCTCTCCGTCTCCGGTGGTCTTTTGCGCATGTGTGTATTTCCTTAGAAAGCGGAAGTGACGTCGTCCTTATGTGCGTTCGTGTGCGCGTGTGTGAGTACATGTGTGTGCGTTAGCGTGTGTGTATATACACGTGAATGTGAGTGTATGTACGCGAACGGGAATATATGTACGTGTGTGGACGTGGGCGCGTATGTTTGTGTGCGCGTATGTATGCGACAAGTAATATCGCTTGAAATGTGAATGTGTGTTTTTGTGTGAGACTAGAAAAGGCTCGCACAGACGATTCTTTTCAATTCTATTTCGAGGCCGATCGACTAGTCATGTTAAAGCTCTCGAATCTGTCTCCATTGCGCGACTCAAGCTCTTTCTCTGCAGGGAAAAGAAGTTCCTTAATACGTTGGAACTCTTATGTGATTTGCAGAGGGATAATATGTATATTTTAACATGTATATGTATAAATTTCCTACTCTCTCTATTGTGTATATTTTCTACATAAGATATACAAATGCCCCCCTGTTTTTTTTCTCTCTCCTGTATATATTTATATGCGGGATATATAATTTCTTACTCGTGTTATCTTACGAACACCCCCCTTAATAATATCCATTATCTATATATCTATCTATTTATCTATCTATCTACCTATCTATCTATCTATCTATCTATATATATATATATATATATATATATATATATATATATATATATATATATTTATATATATAATCCTTTTTTTCTCTTCTCCCCTTCCACCCTTCCTGTACAGACTCATTTTATAGTAACTGTAAGTATGCCTTTCGCATTTTCACCTTTTTTTCATTTCTTCCCCTACTTTCTGTAAAAAAAAATGAAAATGCCATCGGTCGCCCCTGATGAGGATGGCGAAAGACGTCTCGGGTTTAAAAGAACTTTCTTCACGTCATATATATATATATATATATATATATATATATATATATATATATATTTATATAAGCGAAAGTTTCTGTCTGTGTATATCTGTCTGTGTAAATTCCCTATGCAATAACTCTGTCAATTTTTAGTCTACAGACTCGAAATTTGATATACTGGGTACTGAGATTTGGGAAAATCTTTGTAATCTATTTTCGGTCAGAAATTTTACTGTTAAGGGGTCCAAATTCAACGATTTGACCTTTGAGAACTCTACCAAACTCCTCCGACAATTTTGGGTATAAACACTTGAAATTTTAGATATAGGTTCCTTGGACATGGATCTAACTTAATAACTTGATGCGAGCTCAAAATAATAAATTCTAAGGGGTCATAATAGGGGTCAAAGTTTTAAAAAAATTAGCTCTGAGGTCTTTACCAAATTACTCAGAAAATGTCTAGTCTAAACATTTGAAATTTTACATAAAGGGTATTCAGAGATATGGCAAGCTTTTTAATCGGTTTGGATCGAAAATGTGACCTTCCAATATATATATATATGTATGTGTGTTTTCATGTATGTGTGTTTGCATATCTGCCTACAACTTTCGACAGAGGCGACGGATTTTCACAGGATCAGCATCGTTTTGAAGTCGACCGTTCAGACGACAAATATGGAAAATTGGCTAAAAACATTAATTTCTTCACCCTCAACTGGCCACTTTTCTACAGGGAGGGGTAGCTTTTTTCGCCGATATTTTCGAAAGTCATCCTCTCTTTTCGATTGTCTAGTCTTAATTTAAACCTACGTCACATCCGGTTTGGCGGTGGTCGTAACAGCAAAGACGTCAAGTTTCTTCCCCCCGTTCTTTTCCTCCTTCGCGGTACAACTCTTTTCTTTTTTTTCTTCTTTTTTTTTTTTGCTCAACACACACTTCCAGACACACGGGCAATGCCGGGCGCCCATGCTAGTATATATAGATATATCATTTTGAAGCACGTTTTTCTCCTTATTGAATCGTGTTATTCGTTACCGTTCTCAATCTTTTCATTCTTTTCTGCAGACTTTTTGACAGCATGGACAAAATTCAAATCCGCATGATTTTCTGTTTCAGTTCAAACTAGGCCAAAAAGCTGCCGAGACAGCTCGTGATATCAATGATGCGTCTGACTCACGAGCCACTAACGAACGTGTAGCACAATGGTGGTTCAAGAAATTTTGCAGTGGTGACGAGAGCCTTGAAGGTAAAGACGGCCGCGGCCGGCCGACTGTGGTTGATAACGAATTTTATAACGTCTTAATTGAAGCCGATCCTCGCAAAACCACACGAGAAGTTGCTGTTGAACACAAGGTCGATCACTCAACAGTCGTTTGCCATTTAACGCAAATAGAGACGTCCAAAAGTTTGATAAATGGGTGCCGCATGAATTGAACGTGTTTTGAGGTGTCTTCTACGCTCCTTCTGCGCAACAAAAACGACCCATTTCTCAAGCAGATTGTGACATGTGATGAAAAGTGGATCCTTTACGACAACCAGCGATGTTCAGCACAATGGTTGGATGCCAGAGAAATTCCACAACACTTCCCGAAGCCGAAATTGTCCAAAAAATTGTTATGGTGATTATTTGCTGATCTGCAGCCGGTCTCATCCATCACAGCTTCTTGAATCCGGGCGAAACGATTACGGCGGAAAAGTACTGCCGACAAATGGACGAAAAGCATCAGAAACTCAAACGTATGTGCTCAAGATTGGTCAATTTGAAGGGACCAATTCTCCTCCATAATAACGCTCGCTCGTATGTTGCTCAATTGACCCTGCAGAAGCTGAACAGCTTGGGCTACGAAACTCTGCCTCACCCATCATATTCATCGAACCTCTCGCCAACCGATTATAACTTTTTCGAGCATCTCGACAACTTCCTGCGCGAAAAATGCTTCATTGCTTTTAGAACTCCGGATTTCTATGCTCATTGGATAAATAAACTTATATATACAAGCATGGGTGCCCGGTGTTGCCCGGGTATTTGGAGGTGTATGTTGAGAAAAAAACGGTCAATTTTTTTAATTTGACCCCTATTATGACCCCTTAACATTTATTGTTTTGGGTTCACATCGAGTGATTAAGTTAGATCCATGTCCAAGGAACCCATGTTTAAAATTTCAAGTGTTTAGACCCCAAATTGTGGGAGGAGTTTGGTAGAGTTCTCAAAGGTCAAATCGTTGAATTTGGACACATGAACAGCCAAATTTCTAGCCGAAAACGGATCACAAAGATCTTCCCAAATCTCAGTACCCTGTATATCAAATTTCGAGTTTGTGGACTGAAAATTGACAGAGTTATTGCGTAAGGAAATGTACACAGACACACAGACAGACAGACAGACAAACACACAGGCATACAGACACGTTCACTTTTATAGATATACTAGCATTTCTGCCCGACGTTGCCCGGGTGTTTGGAGATGTATGCTCAATAACAAAAAAAAACGATCAATTTTTGTAACTTTGACCCTTATTATGACCCCTTAATATTTCTTGTTTTGGGCTCGCATTAAGTTATTAAGTTAGATCCAGGTCCAAGGAACCTATATCTAAAATTTCAAGTATTTAGATCCCAAATTGTTGGAGGTGTTTGGTAGAGTTCTCAAAAGTCAAATCGTTGAACTTTGACCCCTTAACAGCAAAATGTCTGGCCGAAAACCAATCACATCGATTTTCCAAAATCTCAATACCCCGTATGTCAAATTTCGAGTCTCTAGACTAAAAATTGACAGAGTTATTGCGTAGGGAAATGTACACAGACACACTGACTTTTATAGATATATAGATAGACTAGCATTTCAGCCCGGCGTTGCCCGGGTGTTTGGATGTGTCTGTTGAACAAAAAAAAAAGAAAAGAAAAGTGGTAGTTGGAAAGCAGGCTCGAATCCGTACCGCGAAGGAGGAAAAAAATGGGGGTAAAAACCTTACGTCAATGCTGTTACGACCACCGCCAAACCGGAAGCGACATTTTTTTTTTAAATTAAAGCTACACAATCTAAAGGAAAGGATAACTTTAAAAAATATCGGCGACAAAACTGACCCCCCCCCTGTAGAAAAGTTCCTGGTTGAAGGAGAAGATATTAATGTTTTTAGCCAATTTTTCGATATTTATCGTATGAACGGTCGCATTTTAAAACGATACTGATCTTGGTAAAATCCGTCGCCTCTGTCGACAGTTTTAGGCAGACATGCAAACAGACATACATACATTTATTTATATATTAGTAACTAAATATTTTCGACCCAAACCGATGAAAATGCTCGCCCTATCTCTGAATACAATTTATGTAAAATTTCAAATTTTTAGACCAGAAATTGTCTGAGTAATTTAGAAGAGACCGCAGAGGTCATTTTTTTTAACTTGACCCCTAACCCGACCCCTTAAAATTTTTGTTTTGGGCTCAAATCAACTTATTAAGTTAGATCCATGTCTGTAGACTAAAACTTGACAGAGTTATTGCGTAGGGAAATGTACACAGACACACAGACAGACAGACAGACACACAGACAGGCACACAGACACGTTCACGTTTATATATATATATGTGTGTGTGTGTGTGTGTGTGTGTGTGTGTGTGATGTACAACAACAATCATTGTAGTTCATGACTTAATTGTATCGTCGGTCAAGGTCAAGCGATTATAACTCCGGACGTGAATACCTTTAATGTAAGAGAAATAATCCCTATGTTCTTTAATTCATAAATACAATCAATGGTTTACATCCATTCCGTTACTATGTGCATGTGGAACACTGTTCCGCTTGCCTGCTTCCCGGCTGAGTACAACATGGTGTCCTTCAAGTCCAAGCAAGTTCTTGTTGCGCCGTCCCTACAGATAATCAAATTCTACCCAATTTACACCGTTAATGATTACTACACTACCACCTTACATTCATTAACCACTATCCTCGAGTTGCCTTCGGGCCTTGATAAGTGATGACTTCCAAGTAAAAAAAGAAAAGATCACTGGAAAAATAGTTCTATTATCATACGATACCAAAATCTATTTCACTTCCGACGCAATCCTCTACATCTATTAGAGCAAAAACGTCTTAGAATGGACGAACCTTCACCAAATCTCCGGAGGTGCTGCTCAGAGTAGTCTTTCCTGTCCTGACACGATCCAAAACCGCATTTGAAATCTAGTGGATAATATCTTTTATCTTTTCTTTGTTTCTCTCTCATAGAAGAGACATTGCGATCTCTGCTGTGCTAATATCTTCATGACAATTGCTCGACTGAGGTTCAAACTACGGTCCCTCCTGTACGACATCTACAACAAACACTCATCTGGCTACAACCACTGTCAACAATTTTCATTACTCTCTATCTGTGCCTAAATCGAAACAGAAAACTCAGTGACTGAAGGTTTTTTTCTAGAACTACCTGTTCACGGAACACAATATCACGGAACTGCTTCCCTGCTGACTATAACGACATTTTTTAATCCAATGTAAACAATGTCTCTTAAATATTAAAATATTCTCCAATTTCTACCGCAACTCATCATTAGAGAAGTGTCTCAGTGCCCATCTGACACTCAGTAGCACTTATCCTTGTGGACTTGTTTTTTTTTTGTTGTTTTTTTTACACAGTGATCACCACTTATCAAGGCCCGGAAGCCACTCAAGGATAAGGGTTATTGCAAGTACATTACGTTAGTGTGGAGATTTGATGAAGTGTTTACTTAAGGGGGCGGTTCATTAGGAATTTGTTAACATTGGACTTGAAGTTGTAGTCCGGTGGGAAGCAGGCAGACGGAACAGAGTTCCACAGGCGTGCAGTTCTAAGAAAGAAATTGTACCGAGATAAGTTGCGGGCCTCTAGTAAAAATCAGAGAAGAAACATACATTGTTTGTATGCGTGTGTGTTTGTGTATGGCGAACACACGCGTGTGTCTTAAACAAGTTAAAAAATAAATTAGGGTGACAATTATATTCGAACTCAGAACTAATGGAATTAGCGAACTCCATTCTGTTAATGTTGTTTCCGTGCGGATTGGGGAATTACCAAAAGAGAGTGTTTTCTGGGAAGGAAAAACAAGTCGCAAATAAAAGAAACGTAAAAAGAAATAAAAGATAGAAATTGTTCTTTAGTTTGCAATTAGTTCGTCTCGGAAGCAGTCGAGCTGAATCTTTTGTCTTGGACATCTGTTCTCTCGCTTCCTTGGAATCGATTATGCCTCCCCCTCCAAAAAAAAAAACATAAATCCGACAGCATTTCAAATGCAGCCTTCGCATTTGACCATGCAGTAAAATGTGCATGGATATAGATGTTATGTATATATATATATATATATATATATATATATATATATATATATATATATATATATATATATATATATAGGACAACAAGAGAATGAAATGAAGACACAAAACTATATATAGGTAGATATAGAATGGATCATTTATTGAATAATGGAATACAGGCAACATTTGGGGGATAGAAGGGACTCTTTATGCAGGGCATTTCGAAGCCCAACGCTTCTCATCAGAAGAGTAGAGAAGGTGCTAGGTAGCATGTTGGGGATGCGGCGTCTAGCGTAAGGTTCGTTAGGGATGAAAAAGATTAAGAGGAATTATAGAGTGTTAGGGGAAGCTTTAATTAATTCTAAATAAATAAGAAGCTTATTATATATAGTATGATATATAAGAATATAAATTGTCTTTAACATAGTATTGAGATTAAGAGGTAAATGTTTTATGGTTGAATAGGGGGTGTATAGCTGCTGTGTGGTGATTTATTTTAACGGGTTATGGGGTGTCTATTTTCTATGGAGCGGGTAATTTTTGAGTAATTTGTATAAGCTCCAATAATTATTGTTGAGCTTGGCATTATCCGGATAAGTCTCCTTTTGTGGAATTGATCTTTCTCTTTTCTCTTTTACTTAAAGCTATATATATATATATATATATATATATATATATATATATATATATATATATATATATATATATATATGTTCAAGTATACGCGGTGACTTCAATAAGTTTCCAGTTTGATAGTACACACATGAAAGTCTAATCTTCGGCTGCAAGGCACTTGTTGTGCCCTTCTAACAACTTCTGGGAGGCACCTTGAATGTCTCCTTGACCCTTGTCGCAGCCTCTTTTATCTCTTCAATTGTCTCATAACGGAAGCCTATAATGTTGTCCTTGAGTTTAGTAAATAAACAAAAGTCACAGTGAGCAAGGTCTCGACTATAGGGAGAGTGGGGAATTGTCTTGATGCCCATGTTGGTCAAATAGTCTATGACAAGGATGGAGTTGTTGTTAACTGGTTCATTAAGACTCAAGCTCCTATCTTCACATCATCAACGCTCTGATCCCCATCTGGCATCAATTGAAATGAATGGCTCTCGTCTAGGGGAGGCTCAATCTTTTGATAAGATTCTGGGATTGACCTTTAAGTCTGACCTGAAATTGAACACGTACATCAAGTTTGTTGCCAAGGTCGCTGAAAAAATGGTAAGCTCTTTCTACTGCTCCAGTAGATATCTCACTACTGATGCAATTCTCTATCTATATAAAAGCCAAGTACGTACAAGGATGGAATACTGCTGCTACATCTGGGCAGGAGCTGCTAAAAACAGCCTATCCTACCTTGACAGAGTACAAAATAGACTTCGTGGCTTAGTGGGGAATGCCCTCTTCTCTTCCCTGCAACCTCTCTCCCACAGAAGAGACGTTGCGAGTCTGTCTTTGTTTTATTGTTACTTCCATGGCAAGTGCTCGTCTGAGCTCCAATCCCTGGTCCCTCTTGCCAATCTTTCATGATAAACCCCCGTCTAGCTGAAACAACTGTAAAAAATTTTCCCCACTCTTTTACTGTGCCAAAACCAAAACGTAGATTCCGTGAACAAAGCTTCTTTCTTAGAAGTGCACGCCAGTGGAACTCTCTTCCGTCTGCCTGTTTCCCACCTGACTACAACTTGGATGTCTTCAAGTCCAACATAAACAAATTCCTGATGAACCGCCCTCTTAAATAAGACACTTTATCAAATCTCCAATACTAACGATGATTACCATACTAACCCATTGCTTACTGTGCACGTAATAACCCTTAACCTCGAGTGGCTTCCGAGCCTTGATAAGTGGTGACTTCCATGTAAAAAAAAAAAAAAATTAAGACAAATTTTGCGTAAATCTTCTGCATCTTCAGTTCCTTACCGATAATCGTGTGCATCGTTCCCATGCTTACACCAAACTGTGTACTTATTGTCTGTAGCCACACGACGGTCTTTACCCATAAAATTCTTTATTTCGACAATTAACTCTGGTGTTCTAACTTCCTTACTCCTCCCACAACCCCATTACCCCCCCACAGATTCCCTGCCTTCCTATAATCTCTTATTCCACTTAAAAACCGATGCTCGATTCATGCAAGATGGTTCAAAAGTAGTCTGAAGCATTCTATACGTTTCTGTAGTATTTTATTTAAGTTTAAAACAGAATTTTATTGCATAACGTCTTTCTAAAGAGTCATCGTCTCCAGATTAGATTTTTCGAAATTCACTAGCTATGACTATCAGGCTTTATTAGGATGCATTTAAATTCCTGCTGCAGCTGTTTATTTGAAACTGAAATCATTAAAATTGGTCAGTCATCTGATAAGACGTATAGCTTCGTTTTCAAGAGTCTACAACAATTTTAAATGTGTACAAAAAAGTCTGGACACTTATTGAAGACACCTATATATCTTCAAGTATATATATATATATATATATATATATATATATATATATATATATATATATATACATACATACATACAGGGTGTCCACAAAGTCTGGCTACATAATCTACAAGATGCTTCCACAAAGTCTGGCTACATAATGTAGCCAGACTTTGTGGACACCCTGTATATATATATAGTCATACTCACACCCATATATATGTATATATATGTATGTATGTATGTTGTATGTATGTATGTATGTATGTATGTATGTATGTATGTATGTATGGTGATCAAGGTCTGGCGTGGCGGTGTATTAAAAGCACACGGATGTCTTAGCGTCATACTATGCTTCTCCCAGACAAATCAACCCCACGTGCACGTCGTGACCACTGCCACGCGGACGGTGCCCTGATGAACGGCGAGTGTCCTGCGCCGAATAGCTGGACCTCCATTGCCTTGTGGGCCAAGGTTCTTTTAACCAAAGACTAAGAGTGAGGTAACCCAGACAGAAACCCCCAGAGGAGCTTAGGCTCTGTCAGCTGCGGCATACATGACGCACCGGCGTATGGAGTATTCTCTGGTGCCCAGCAACCTAAGTTCCAGTCATGGATCAAATGGCATAGTGAGTGCAGAGGGCTCATGTAAGCCGTAATGAAGGCAACCTCTCTAGGAGAAGGAAAACCATGATTTAAAAGCTGCGGCGACTGCTGTTTCCAATGATGTTGACTTGCTCTTCTTTGTGGTTCAATGTGGCAGTTATTCAGAGAGTGGGATTGTCTCGGTGCAAAGTGTTTCCTCACTATAAAAAGCTTCAAGCACAAGCATTACTTGATATGTAATGGATTACACATTTTACCATCAGTGTGTATCTCGATAATAAAAGGCTGGCTGTAACCTAAAACGACAAACGGACACTCAATAAGGACTGATGCGGATATGGACGTCAATGGAAATAAAGGCTCTGGAACATCCAAAGTCTGGTCCGGCAAGTGTTCAGGGCACCACAGCCTGGACCCGGTCATCAGCAGATGTGCAGGACTGTAGAAGGTTCATAGAAGTGACCATCCGGCATATGCTTCTGGTGGCGCTCATGTCTGCCTCATTTGAGCCAGAGATGTATTAAGTAATAGCAATACTCGAGAACGAGTTTGCTGCCATCATGTACGTATATATGTATGTTTTGTTTAAACTCATGATGTATGTGTGTATGTATTTGTATATATGTATGCATATCTGTATGTATGCATGTGTGTCTGTATACGTATGTATGTGTATTATTCATGGTGTATGTATATATGTGTGTATGTTTACAGATATGTATGTGTGTATGTGTAGATATGTATATTTGCGTTTATATATATATATATATATATATATATGTATGCCAATGACCGTCTTGTGTATGTTTATGTATGTATAAGTATGTCTATGTATGCATATATGTAAGGTGTATGTATGTATGCATATATGTGGGTTATGTGTATGTGTGTATGTGTGTATGTGTTGCATGTGTATATATGTATGCATGCGGTCATGTATATATATATATATATATATATATATATATATATATATATATATATATATATATATATATGTATATATACCAGTGACCGTCTTCAGTTTCATGTCTGCTTGTGCGTGTGAATTTTGCCGGCAGGATTAAAGTCATTTTCGGCTCATGGACTTTTTGTACCTGAGGGAGTGGCACTCGTCCGACAAGACGTTGCAATCATCATGTATGTATGTATGCACAGCGTGACCCGAAAGTAACCCCCTATACTAAAACATCTAGAATGAAATCAAATACTGTAATATGTTTTTTTAATTTTCGTGTACGTGTGCTACTTAAATCTATGCTTTTATTGTATTTTCAATGATTTTAGTTTTTAGTTTTGGAAGTTATTATTTCCATCTTGCAAGAGTTTCGTATAAAATTATTTGATGCGGATCATAGTCGACTTGAAAAGCTGATGGCGAAATGTGGTGCCCATATTGAATTTTAAATAAAAGCCCACGTAATATACTTTCTCCTCATATTAATTAATTGGAGAAATTATACTTCAAAAATATATTATAGTATTTTTAGTATACGGAATTATTTTCGGATTACTATATATATATATATATATATATATATATATATATATATATATATATATATATATAAATATATTATTAAATAGTATTTTATGTGCATAAAAGTATACTTATGGACGCGCGTGTTTATTTTAGACTTCATCAGAACAGGTCAGGATTGAACTCATGACGAATGTTAAAAGCAGAAACACGCATGCCCATATGCATACTTTATGCCGGTTAAGTAATATTTAATAATAAAAATAAATAAATAAATACGTCCCATAAATCATAGTCGACTTGAAAAGCTGATGGCGAATGGTGGTGCCCATATTGAATTTTAAATAAAAGCCCACGTAATATACTTTCTCCTCATATTAATTAATTGGAGAAATTATACTTCAAAAATATATTATAGTTTTTTTAGTATGCGGAATTATTTTCGGATTACTATATATATATATATATATATATATATATATTATTAAATAGTATTTTATGTGCATAAAAGTATACTTATGGACGCGCGTGTTTATTTTAGACTTCATCAGAACAGGTCAGGATTGAACTCATGACGAATGTTAAAAGCAGAAACACGCATGCCCATATGCATACTTTATGCCCGTTAAGTAATATTTAATAATAAAAATAAATAAATAAATACGTCCCATAAAAAAAATTGATGCGGCTAGACAAGCAACTGCCTCAAGCCAGGATCGAAACCCGACCGCCCAAATGACAGTCAAGGGTTGTCACCATTACACTATACGGTGCTGCTATGTGGGTAATGAATTAACGATGTTATGACATCGTCCAAATACCTCCGCTCGATTTGTTTACACAAAGAGCATCGCTTAATGCGCTAATGGCAGTTTGTATATCACTTCCCAATATGTATGTATGTATATGGTACCCGGAAAACTCGTCCCCGAAAAACTCGTCCCCGAAAAACTCGTACCCGGACCCCCCCCCCTTTTTGCTAGGAAGGAAAACTGGTCCCTTATTGAATAAATATAGATTGAAAACACATTTATTACCGTTCTTGAAGGAGATATTGTTTTTAAAAGAGACAAGGCACCCCCATAATATGTTTTTAATTATTTTTAACTTAAAAAAAAACCTTGATCACAGAGTCAAGACGCGAAAAACGAAACCAAATATATTCATTTTTAAAAATACTCTAGTTTTAACACTTTTTGTGCTATTACGAAACAAAAATAAAAGAAAGAAAACACTTACATATCACCAAATAAAGCAATTATTTTATTTAGAAGAATTAATTCAGTTTAAATAGATCTTGTGTTATTACAAAAAAAAACAAAAAAAGAAAACACCGTATTTATGTAATTTTGGTACCGCTCTGAAATAATAACGTTATTATTTCGAAAGCTATTCATAACATAGGAAGGGGAGGGTATCGTTTAAAAGTAATTTTGGGGGCACTTGTGCAGTATGCAGACGGCGAGTATTGTTAAGGGGCGATAACTTCAATTTCTTCTTGGTCAAATATCGCAGCAAATAAGTAACAAACAAGATTTTTTCCGAACAGAAAAATATTTTAAAACCAAAACATTTATTGTATAAAAATGTATCAATATATAATTGTAAAAACATTTATTGTATAAAAATGTATCAATATATAATTGTAAAAACATTTATTGTATAAAAATGTATCAATATATAATTGTAAAAACATTTATTGTATAAAAATGTATCAATATATAATTGTAAAAACATTTATTGTATAAAAATGTATCAATATATAATTGTAAAAACATTTATTGTATAAAAATGTATCAATATATAATTGTAAAAACATTTATTGTATAAAAATGTATCAATATATAATTGTAAAAACATTTATTGTATAAAAATGTATCAATATATAATTGTAAAAACATTTATTGTATAAAAATGTATCAATATATAATTGTAAAAACATTTATTGTATAAAAATGTATCAATATATAATTGTAAAAACATTTATTGTATAAAAATGTATCAATATATAATTGTAAAAACATTTATTGTATAAAAATGTATCAATATATAATTGTAAAAACATTTATTGTATAAAAATGTATCAATATATAATTGTAAAAACATTTATTGTATAAAAATGTATCAATATATAATTGTAAAAACATTTATTGTATAAAAATGTATCAATATATAATTGTAAATAAATTTATTGTATAAAAATGTATTAATATATAATTGTAAAAACATTTATTGTATAAAAATGTATCAATATATAATTGTAAAAACATTTATTGTATAAAAATGTATCAATATATAATTGTAAATAAATTTATTGTATAAAAATGTATTAATATATAACTGTAAATAAATTTATTGTATAAAAATGTATCAATATATAATTCTAAAAACATTTATTGTATAAAAATGTATCAATATATAATTGTAAAATCATTTATTGTATAAAAATGTGTCAATATATAATTGTAAATAAATTTATTGTATAAAAATGCATCAATATATAATTGTAAAAACATTTATTGTATAAAAATGTATCAATATATAATTGTAAAAACATTTATTGTAAAAAAATGTATCAATATATAATTGTAAAACATTTATTTAAAAGTCTGCGTAAAAAAATATAATTAACAAAACAATTTTGTAATAAAAATAACATTAGATTTTTATAAATTAAAATAGCTTTTTTTTTTTTCGAACAAATAAATTATTTAAATGAACCATCTTTTTGAATTAAAGCAACTTTGAAGGGTCAACAAAAAATTAACAATTTAAATGTTTTTTGATAGAGACGCGCCACATGGCGACATTTTAGTGAAACGGCCCAAGAAAAGATGGGTACCGCAGATGTGTTGTTTCGTGAACAAAAAATGTGTTAAAACTAAATTCATTTTTCGGTCATTCACGGGGAACGTGGATCGTGCATAAACAGTGTTTTTATTTTATGATTGCTCCCTCAAATCGTCTTCTTTTACTTTCTTCCTGACTTTATTTTTAATCGCGCGTGTATATATTTTATTTAAAAAAAAAAAATTCCTGTCGGTGAATTTGATTCATACTTATATTTAGTGCTTTTTTAATTTTATTTTTATTTCATTTTATTTTAATTTTTTTAGTTTCTCCACTAAATATTATTTTTTTGTTAAATTATTTTTTCATACATATTCAAATAATGCTTTTGCGCTCCCCTCCCTTTTGGCCTCATATAGTACCTTCAACAACTTTCCGAGATTAAATAAAACTAAGAAAACCTTTTGCGCATGCGCTTTGGAGGAGCAATCATTAAATAAAAACACCGTTTATGCAGAGTCCACGTTCCCCGTGAAATACCAATTTTTTTTTTAAATGAAATATTTGTTTTATTATTTGATAATACAAAAAGTGTTTTCTTTTTGTTTGTTTCGTAATAACACAAGAAATGTTAAAAACTAACTCACCCACAAAAAAATATTCAAAAACAAAAGAAATTCAAAAACAAAAATAAATTAAAAAATATATTAAGATATTGTTTGTCTGGATTGTTTCATTTTACTTCAGTCGACGTTCTCAAAAATCAAGGGGGTCTCCCTCCCTTGGACAAACACGTGATTTCTATATTAGAATGTTCCGTTAACGTTCTCCTTTACTTAACAAACACTGAGTTAGTAAAGAATTTATTTTTGGCCTCTTAGTTTGATTTTCAGTGAGAGTTACACCCAAGATATAACTGTTATTTAGAAATTCTACCCGGTCATGGTTGTGGATTAAATAAATGGTTTCGTTCGAAATTCCATGCAGATTCCCGAGCTCGACAGACAGAGTTCCCAGTTAAACAGACATATTCCCCAGTTTGCCAAGGTACACTTGAAGAAGATCGGTGTTTATATCGGCCAACACGTTATGAAATAAACTAAACATTTGAAGACCAATCCAAAGAATCAAAATAATATGAATAATCTATCCTCATCTGTAGAATTCAGAACCAAATTTGTTTATTTTATTACTAGAATTTTTTGATAGAAGTAATTTATTTATTTATTAATTTGTTTATTGGTTTATTTATCTATTTGTTTATTTATTTATTTGATTATTTATTTATTTGATTATTTATTTATTTGATTATTTATTCACTTATTCGTTTATTTATTTATTTATTTGTTTATTTATTTATTTAATTATTTATTTGTTTGTTTGTTTATTTGTTTATTTATTTATTTGTTTATTTATTTATTTGATTATTTATTTATTTGCTTACTTGATTATTTGTTTATTTATTTATTTGTTTCTTTATTTATTTGTTTCTTTATTTATTTGTTTCTTTATTTATTTACTTATTTGTATATTATTTATTTATTTGTTTGCTAATTTATTTATTTGTTTGTTTGTTTATTTATTTATTTATTTGTTTATTTATTTATTTGTTTATTTATTTATTTGTTTGTTTATTTATTTGTTTGTTTATCTATTTATTTGTCTGATAATTTATATATTTTTATTTGTTTATTTGTTTATTTATTGATAATTTGTTTATTTATTTATTTGTTTGTTTGTTTATTTATTTATTTATTTGTTTATTTATTTATTTGTTTATTTATTTATTTGTTTATTTATTTGTTTGTTTATCTATTTATTTGTCTGATAATTTATATATTTTTATTTGTTTATTTGTTTATTTATTGATAATTTGTTTATTTATTTATTTGTTTATTTATTTACTTATTTGTATATTATTTATTTATTTGTTTGCTAATTTATTTATTTGTTTGTTTGTTTATTTATTTATTTATTTGTTTATTTATTTATTTGTTTATTTATTTATTTGTTTGTTTATCTATTTATTTGTCTGATAATTTATATATTTTTATTTGTTTATTTGTTTATTTATTGATAATTTGTTTATTTATTTATTTGTTTATTTATTTATTTTTTACTTGTTTATTTATTTATTTATTTGTTTATTTATTTGTTTGCTTATATATATATATTGTTTATTTGTTTATTTATTTGTTTATTTGTTTATTTATTTGTTTATTTGTTTGTTTGCTTATTTATTTATTTGTTTGCTTATTTATTTATTTATTTGCTTATTTATTTATTTGTTTGCTTATTTATATATTTGTTATTTGTTTATTTATTTGTTTATTTGTTTGTTTCTTATTTATCTATTTCTTTGTTTGTTAGTTTACTTATTTATTTTTTTTTTGTTTCTTTATGTATATATTTGTTTGTTAATTTATTTTGTTTATTTATTTGTTTAGTTGTTCATTTATATATTTATTTATTTATTTTATTTATCTATTTGTTTATTTATTTATTTATTTTATTTATTTGCTTATTTTTTTATTTGTTCATTTATTTATATATTTGTTTATTTTTTATTTATTTATTTTTGTTTATTTGTCTGTTTATTTGTCTATTTATTTATTGGTTTATTTATTTATTTGTTTATTTGTTAATTTATTTATTTGTTTGTTTATTTGTTAAGTTATTTATTTGTTTATTTATTTATTTATTTATTTACGGACTGTAATATTCATCTTTATAGTTGATTATTTTTCACGACGTTTCGGTCAATTATTCCTCTGGCCTTCGTCAGATGATACACCTGAATCTGTACGGTTCCAGGTGAACATTGTCTAAAGATTTGAATTCTACCCAAAGTCGGCCAGAGGATTAGTTGATCAAAACGTGGTGAGATGACAAAAACTATAGAAGGTATTAATTACTCAAGTTACAGTTAGGTGACACAGCATTACTATCTCGTCACGGTTTACCACCTGAAGAAGGTCAGAGGTATAGTTGGCAGAAACATGGAAAACAACAGCAACAGCAACAACAACAACTATGAAGATGAGGATAACATCCCGCAAATAAAAAAATAAACAAACAAATAAACAAATAAATAAAAAAACAAACAAACAAATAAATAAACAAATAAATAAATAAATAAACAAATAAACAAACAAACAAATAAATAAACAAACAAATAAATAAATAAATAAATAAACAAACAAATAAATAAACAAACAAACAAACAAATAAATAAACAAATAAATAAATAAACAAACAAACAAATAAATAAACAAACAAATAAATAAACAAACAAACAAATAAACAAACAAACAAATAAATAAACAAACAAATAAATAAATAAATTAATAAATAAACAAACAAATAAATGAATAAATAAATAAACAAACAAACAAATAAATAAACAAACAAATAAATAAATAAATAAACAAATAAATAAACAAACAAATAAATAAATAAATAAACAAATAAATAAACAAACAAATAAATAAATAAATATACAAAATGGTTTGCATAACAAAACCAAATTCCAAGAAATAATCCTCAATGATAGTACCATACCAATAAAATTATTTCAAGGGCTGGCAAGTTTTGTTTTATCCTAACACACTTTTCTTTTTAATGTGGAACAAAATTGCTTGGGTGAGATAAAGATGTCGTCGCCAAGGGCGCGATACCCACCCAACCCCTCTGCAATCCGTTTCCATGTCATAAAATAAGAAAATAAAATAATAAAAAAAACGAATTTTTATGATAAGTCAAAGTTTATCGCTTTTTTTAGCACGGTTTTCGCCTCTGATTTAGGGTTCCTGCGATTTAATTACCCATTTCTTTACAGGGTCAAGCCGAGGATAAAACACGGTTATTCGACGAAACGAAATGAGCGTTTTTGTTCATCATCGGGTAATAAACGAGATAATAGCCGGACCTCACCCGCTAGCGAACAGCCCAGGTGGTTGATGTAAAAAATTAAAGGTTAAAAAACATAACCAAATGAAATTATACTTAACAAAGAAATGGATATAACAAATGAAATCTGTGTATCTATAAAAGTGGGAATGTGTGTGTTGAAATAGGCAATTCATGTTTGGCTCGTATATTTTAGTTTGCGTATCAGAATAATAACTTTGTATTTAAACGAAGTATAAATTATTAGGAATCCTTTATACAGGGTGAGTCACGGAAAACGGAGTTTTTTTTTAGGAAAAATCAAAATATTAGATTGATAGATATTTTCATAACTTACGAGGTATAAGACAACATGTTCCTTCAGGTTTTCGAAATGAAAATAAAAATAAAATCATCCTCAACCCAACCCACAATAATTTGGATTCCTTTATTGGAAATCATTTATTGGATGACCCAAAATGTGAGCAGGTTTATGAGGAAGACTTTTTTTTCTTCAGTTTTATTTCGAGGCCGATCGAGCAGTCATTTGAAAACTCTCGAATCCGTCTCCATTGCACGCCTTAAACCCTCTCTTTGCAGGCAGAAACGATTTGTGAACACTCTGGACATGTTTGGCAAATTGGAGAGATATTTTAGATGTTTCTCGATTCACTTTTATTTCCTTTCTTTTTTTATTCCCGTATATTTTATATATATATATATATATATATATATATATATATATATATATATATATATATATATATATAGAGAGAGAGAGAGAGAGAGAGAGAGAGATGTAATATATATTATATTGTACAGAGTGAATCACGGAAAATGGATGTTTTTTTTTATCTACAAGGAGAGGTAGCTTTTTTCGCACAGACATAAAAACATACATACATGATTATTGCAACGCCTTGTCAGACGAGTGCCACTCCCTTACACATTTAAAGTCTATGAGCCCAAAAATGACTTTTTTTTTTTTTTTTAGTCCTAACGGTGAATATACACGCTCAATCAGGCATGACACTGAAGATAGTCATTGAGATCAATTATTACATGTTTCCAGTATCTCAAGCCTCCACGCATCACAACTTTTCCATCGTCAC
>NC_136520.1:65274932-65284932 GCF_053919585.1 Euprymna scolopes
GTTGGTGGAAGAATATTGTGTTTTTTAAATATTCTTTTTAATGCTGCAACATAAAAGCGTTTAATTCAAACGGCAAAAATGAGACGCAATTGATTTCAATATGTATAATGGAATAGAAATGAAATTTTTAAACGGTAAAAATAATGTAATTATTAGTTATGAATAATAATAATAATAATAATAATAATAATAATAATAATAATAATAATAATAATAATAATAATAAAACTACTGAAGAGGGCAGCGTTAGAGACAATGTCGGCTTTTTTAACGGTAAGAGATAAAACTAATAATAATAATAATAATAATAATAATAATAATAATAATAATAATAATAATAATAATAATAATAATAATAATAATAAAACTGCTGAAGGGGTCAGAGTTAGAGACAATGTCGACTTTTTTATAGTGAGTAAATTCCGTCTTTCCCTCAATAAAGATGGGACGAACATAGATAAATAAATAAATAAATGAATAAATGAATAATAAATAATAATACAATAATTTTATTATTACGCTTAGCGTCCGTTATCATACTGTACATCCCTAAAAAAGGAAAGTGGAATATTCCAAATAAACCTTGTTACCCTTTGAAATAAAAAAAAAATTGGTGTCGCTGTTGAGGGAAAGCTAATAAAAATGATTTATCTTTCTTGGCCTTTGTGCTAAGATCAAAGTGTAGTATCTGTTCTTCAGGCGCTACATTTCAATTTCTTCTCTCTCAGTGGAATGAAATCCTTTACGACTAAGACAAGTTTTTCTCCACCTTAAAAAACGACCCTGACATCTAAATCTGTCCCGTGGGGAGGCATTGTGAATAGGTACTATGTTTAATGTAACAAAGATTTAATATCAAAAAAGTAACTGGATAAAGTTATTTCTGAATTAATTAAAAAATCAGAATAATATTTTATTGTGCCTTCATTCATGCTGAACGGAACGCTCACAGCATGCTCAGCAACAATACATTACAAAGAAAATAATAATAATAATAATAATAATAATAATATTAGTTAATAATTAAATGAGAATACAAATAGTCTCGGTCCTGAAGGAAAATTGTCTCAGTCCCGAAGGAATTCTCATACACAGACTGAGGATAATATCAGAGCAGGTACTTAAATGTATGTGCTTTTGGCTCGAAAGTCACTCTGTGTGTATTGATAATAAAGACAATATTTATAAAATATTAATAACTAGCGGGGGTACCCGGCGTTGCCCGAGTGTTTGTTTCCGGGACGGGGGGGGGGAGTTTTAAAAAATGTTATGGTAGGTAAGTAGGAAGGATCAAACCCGGAGTCATGAGTAAAAGTAGGAAAATAAAGTGTGAAAAAAAACAAAAAACATCTGCAACGTTAACAGTTCGGCCACCAAGAAAAGTCCATTCCAGTTGTTTAGGAAAAAAAAAAAACGACTACGGTAGGTCGGCGTGTGGCACTATTTCCTTGTGCCACTGTTTCTAACACACTCTGCAGCATGGACGGGTGGTAAATTGTCCATGAGCGTAGAGATACAAAGAAACCCCTTCCCATAATCCCCTTGCTATCTTTCTGTCCTTTTTCCTGCACGACCACCATGATGTGAGGACGCATAGACTGTCTCTCCGTAAATGAGGGGGGGCCACCCCCTCCCTCAACACTAGTTAGGGTAGGTTAGTTAGCTTTGAAAAGCCTATTGTAAAAATTAATTGTAAATTGTTTTTTTTTTGTAATATATATTGTATCTCTAATGTAAAATAAAATAGTTAGTTATACCTTTGTATATTACAATTGTGTCGCGTGTCGTTTTTCTTGTGTCTGCCATGAATTCCTTCATAAATGTCTTAAGTCGAAAGGCGGCCCTGAGGACAAAGAAATGAAGATTCCCATCAGAATGCCACCAGGGTGAAGAGATCATCTTGAGAAAGGAAAGGAGCCACACCCAGAACCAACATCTCAGGTATGATTTTCTTCTTACTACACAAACCCTAATGACTGGCCCGTCTTCATGTCTTCATGAGACCGCTTTAAGACATTTACTATAACACGTCTGTCGGTCACACCTCGGTGACCGGCTGATTGTGGTATAGGCGCGAACGTGA
The DNA here is from genome assembly GCF_053919585.1 of Euprymna scolopes. Taxonomy (NCBI): domain Eukaryota; kingdom Metazoa; phylum Mollusca; class Cephalopoda; order Sepiida; family Sepiolidae; genus Euprymna; species Euprymna scolopes. The sequence continues at coordinate 65,277,016 of NC_136520.1, forward strand.
AAATATAACGTGAATTGTCCAGCACGCTAACCACTACGCCACAGAGCACTGCAGCTTAGTTTAGTGATTTTAAATAACTTCACATGAAAGAACTACGAAGCCAAACCGGTGTTCTATTCTCAACTGTTCCTTGTGAACGATCCCCAAACGGTGTTAAGTGTTGGCAGGGGAAGGAGGAATTTATTAGAGAGAAAATATTTTACCACTTCCATTGATCTTAACCGATTTTGGCCGTGACTTCTCAGCAGAAAAATATAGAAATCTAAGATTATCGAGGAATTTCAGAAATAATAAGCCTATAACACACCTCAGATATTGTTCTGCCGTTTGTGCATATTATATTTGCATGAAATATCTTGATTTTTAATCCTATTGATGTCAAAATCAGACGGGAAAAAATGAGTTCATTTTATTTATATAGAAAAATAGAAGAAGATAGAAGAAGATAGATATAGAAGAAGAAGAAGATAGAAGAAGATAGATAGAAAGATAGAATAGAAGAGAAGAAAGAAGATAGAAGAAAAGATAGAAGAGAAGAGAAGAAGAAGATAATAATAATAATAATAATAATAATAATAATAATAATAATAATAATAATAATAATAATAATATTTATATTTAAACCATAGACCAATGGTAGCTTTTACATAAAAAAACATGTGCATAAGGGTACAGATATATATATATGCATGCACAATTAACACCCATATATACGCATACATACAAATACATAGTCGTATTCAACGACCAAATGTATAGAATATATGCACCCTCATGCATATAATATAATATAATATACATATAATAAATAATATATATATATAATAAAGACAATATTTATAAAATATTATTAATATTATTAATAATAATAATAATAATAATAATAATGATAATAATAATGATAATAATAATAATAACATACAGACGGACAAACCGATCCAAGCAAGAAGACCAGATGTCGTAATAATTAACAAGACAGAAAAATCCTGTCAAATCGTGGACTTTGCAGTCCCAGCTGATCACAGGGTGAGTATGAAAGAAAAGGGGAAACGAAGCAAATACACAGAGCTAGCCAGAGAGTTAAAATGGATTTGGATGATTAAGAAAGTCCAAATAGTACCGATAATAGTAGGAGCACTAGGAACAATTCCGAAAAACTTCGAAAAAAGAATGTCAGAAATTGGAATCAGAGGAATAACTGCAAAAGTACAACGACTAACGATAATGAAAACGACTGAAACATTAAGGAAACCCCTTGAATGCGGAGAATAATACAAGACAATATAACGAATAAGTGTTACAGGGAATGAAGAATACCGAAACTGCATATTTACAAGTTCTACACCCCCCATCATGCACTCCCCCCATTGTTTCATCACCGACCCCACCCCCCCAAAAAAACAAATGATACCAAAGGGCCGAAAAGGGTCAATAAGGACTGAAAGATCGAGGAGCGAGCGCCAACTAGACCTCGGCTGGACAACCGCAAAGAGAACTGGGACCTTGGGGAGGCTGAGTGCCACTCAAATTCCAGCATAAACCAATGGCCACTACCAGCGAGAAATCAATGGTAAGCGGCTGTTGCGATGATGCAAATTCATTTGCAAATGCCATCGAAGGAGGTGGAGAGGTCTGGACGTCTGTGGAGACTTGTTGTCACTCAGCTTCCAGAAAATACCACAGGTTTCCAATCAGATCGTTTGTTGACTTGTGTGAAAACTCCATGTGAGCCAATAATAATAGTATAAATAATATTTATATTTAAACCATTGACCAATAGTAGCTTTTACATAAAAAACTATGTGCATAAGGGTACAGATATATATATATATATATATATATATATATATATATATATATATATATATGCATGCACAATTAACACCCATATATACGCATACATACCAATGCACAGTCATATTTAACGACCATATGTATATAATATATACACCCCCCATACATGTAATGCATATATAAATAATAATATGCATAAACAGAAATGCATGCATGCACACACATACACGCATATATATCCATACACATGTATATGCATACAAAGAAAAAAAGAGTCTAGACATGCATACGTGCACCCATGTGCATGCATACATGCATGCACACATCCCCCCCACACATATATATATATATATATATATATATATATATATATATATATATATATATATATATATATATATAAATGGAGGAGTTAAAGGAAGGGTATAAGATCAATTCTTTAAAAGGAGACTTTTGGGAATATTGCGAAACTCAACAAAATGTAATGGCGCTTATAAAAATCAATAAAGAAAGAAATGACTATATAAAACTATATATCAAATATACAGAGATTTAATCATTTATTCAATAAGGGTACACATGAATAAATCTTTAAATATTTAGTAGTGTTGGGACGATTAATCGGAATCGGGAATCGAAAAAATCGGAAAATTTGGGCGTATTGGAATCGAAAGAATTTGTGCCTATTTTTCGATGCCAACACGATTGTTTTAATTGTCTTTTGGTTTATCTGATTTTGCTGAAAGTACAATCTTCCATTGCTGGTAATAATGATAAATTTAAATATTTATTGATTTTACATTACCAGTTAAGCTAAAATCGATAGATCATCCTTCACAAATGTATTTTGACGTTTCGGAAAATATCTGCATATTTAACATGCGTTTTTAAAAAAAATCGGGGAAAATAACAACCGTATAGTTGAATAATTAGAGATTTAGAAGGAATCGGAATTGGAATCGTAATTGTATCGGAATCGGGAAAAATATTGGAATCGTCCCATAACTAATATTTAGTATATAGTTCTATATCATCATTTATTTCTTTATATATATATATATATATATATATATATATATATATATATATATATATATATATATATATATATATATATATAGAGAGAGAGAGAGAGAGAGAGAGAGAGAGAGAGAGAGAGCGAAAGAGCGAGAGAGAGAGAGGGGGGGGAATATGAAAAGGAAAAACAATTTTTATTTTGTAAAAGAGTCTACTCACTTACGCAATAAACATGGCGTGAACCTCCTGTAATTTTCGTGTCATCTCGTTGGAAACAGTTACGAAGCCATTCTTTTCTACTTAAGTGATTTTTACGTTCCATGGCGTTTATTTTTTTTTTTTTTATTCTTTTCTTTGTTTTATTTATTTGGAATGTTTTTTTATGGTGGCAGGGGATTGTAAGTGACGAATAAACGTTGTCAGCTGCAATGTATTCAGCGAACCTCGTCAGATTTCGTTCTTTTCCGGTCATTAGGATGTCATCTGTCGGTCAACTAGTTTGAACATCATTGGCATCTGTACATTCAGCTATGTCATGCAATTATCTAGATGAGGGGAGGCATAACTTTAGAAGCGTGTGTATATATATATATATATATATATATATATATATATATATATATATATATATATATACTAGCAGGCCGCCCGGCATTGCCCGGTCGTAAAATACATTTAAATATGATATTTTGATTAATGCAGATATCATATTTATTATTATACTAACGAGGGGTACCCGACGTTGCCCGGGTTTTTGAGGCGGGGGGGGAGTTAAAAAAAATGTAAGTATGAGGATCGAACCCGAACCGTTGAGGCAAAGTTTTGAAAAAAACAAAAAACCGTGCGACGTTAACCATTGCCCCACCACGACACACTTACGGGAACACGTTTGAATGTATTTAATTACTTGAATTTAGCAGGTGCTTGTTTTAATGAGTTAATGAGGTCAGTTTGACTGCGGGATAGTATTTACTGCTGAACCCTTTTTTTGTTTGTTTGTTTGCTTTTTCCCTCGAAGATGTTATATAGGAAAAAGACTAACCCACATGCGGCGAGCGACAAATATTGAATATTTATCTTCCCGAAATCGAGCAAATTAAATAGACAGGCGAGCTTCGTTGTTAAGTGTGAGATATTACGATTTGTATGTGATATAAAAAGTTTTAAAAAGTTGTTAAGCAAGTGATCGTTTCTCTGAAAGAAGCCTTTTGTGGACACACATACATACATACATACATACATACATATACACATTTTCGCTTTTATATTTATAGATTATATTGAACCCAATATTGTAGTAATGATTTAAAAAAAAACGTTTAGCTTACGATTTATTTTTTCTTTAATGCCTAAGCTGTAAAGGCATGTTTGCTGCAAGACTAAAAATCAAAACATGAACCAATCGTTATTACGTTACGCATGCATATTCGTAATGCCGTCGTTCAACTCTCACTTGGCAAATTCCATTTTTAAAAATTTTCACACTTTTGCACCGATTTTCCTCTGGCTAAAACGCAAGTATAAAGTTTCCCATGGGTTCGAATACCCTATATATTAAGCTTCATGTCTGAAGACCAAACACCGACAGAGGAGACAGAGGGAAGGCAAAATGTTTAGACAGATATATATTCGCATACAAACAAACAGATATATAGTTTAAAAATAAATAAACACATAAATAAATAGATATATATTCGCATACATAAATATATATATATATAGAAAGAGATTTGTGTTTATTAGAAACTTCTTATGTAAATATTACGAAAGTATAAATTTTGTAGAATATCTGCATGAATATAATTAACTAAAGATGATCATCCTATAAAAAAAAGAAAAAGCTAATGAATGTATACAAAAATATGCAAATTAGCATGCAATTCCACGCCCAATATATGACAAAGTTTTATTTCTTTTTAAGTAACTAGAAAAAAGAGGTTTTAATATGAATATCAATACACAAAAAACTCCATATATATATATATATATATATATATATATATATATATATATATATATATATATATATATATACATGTAGTTTTATAGTCATAATTATATATATATATATATATATATATATATATATATATATATATATATATAATTTCACACGAAGGTACTTTATGTACCTGGCAGATTTCTTAGATAGGTTTTGTATCGAAATGTATTCGATAAGTATCGGTAATCGTTTATCGAAATAATCCGATGAAAGAAAGAACGAGCGATTTCGAATAAAGTTAACACCTTACACAGCCTAACATCACAAATGCATTTGAAAAGTGTTATTACAACATACCAGAAAGACCTGGCATATATAATCGACAGTAGGTTCATGAGATGACATTGGCGATTTCGAATTGAATGCTTCTGTTTAGAGCCTAATTGAACCATGAAATTTGTAATCTTGTCTTCGACGATCGGGCGATTCTATCTTTATCTTTTAAAAATGAATGACAGGTGAATTATAGCATATATATATATATATATATATATATATATATATATATATATATATATATATATATATATATATATATATGTATGTGTTATTTGTTTTTGTTTTGCGATACTTTTTTGAATGAATTCAATTATTTATATGAAAGTGCATTTTTACCTAAAATCGAGTTGGAAATAATTTTCCCTTTGACCAATTTAGTACCCCCCCCCCCGTACGGGGAGCGACATATACATTGTTAAAATATAATTATCTACTGACACGTGTTTCGTCGTCTACGATTTATCAGAGTGGCTGAATCTAACGATATTCGAAATTGAGACCCCATATATATATATGCACATGGTTTTGTTTTCTTCAGGCCTATTATTGAGCGTTGGATCATCGGCAAATATACCCATTTCAGACTCAATTTTATTAGAAAGGACGTTTATGAATAACAGGGATAAAAAAAAGTTCCAAGGATCGATCCCCGAGTCTTTATCTATTAAGGGCAAGTTCCTCTGCTGTTTATCATTTTGCTAAGTCTCCAAAACTTTTAATGGAAAACTAATGTTTTTTCTTCTTTTTTTTTACGACGGCACCCCTGATGTTTACCCCGTTGAAAATTCCGTAACAATCGGCATACCCTCTCGCTAGATCTCCCGCCGTCGTCGCGAAAATGGCCAGGAATTTGTCTTAACGACAGGTGCTTCTACTTAGGAGTCGAGTAGACGTATGAATAGGTGGATGGGGCTCACGCAGGTTTACTGTCGGACGGGAAAAAAGTGACGCCCGACCCCCAGCACTTGTTTGGAGCGGTGGGGTCGGAATCAGAAAGGAGAAGAAGAAAAACAAAATTTTAACGAATCTTTCTGGAATCTACTAATGAGGTGACTTGCTGATTTTAGCAGGAAAGAATAATATGGATAGTTAAAAAGAAAAAAAAAAGAAATGGAAGACAATAGACGATTTTTACTTCCATGGCAAACAATCGATAACTGATGACAGCCGCAATTTTCTAAAATATAATTCTGATCAGCTTCCGTTAGGTGCAACACTTTTTTTATTTTATTTTTTTTTATTACATTTTCACCCCAAACAAGGCAAATTGCCACTTTGGTGTAGGGGGCTACTATCAGGGGAAAAACTACTGGGGTACTATGTTGGGATTTGGGCAGCAAGATGTTGGTTCACGTTGCACTTGAACTTCTGCATGTCAGTAGAGTTGGGGAAGCAGTGACCTGGAATGGAATTCCAAAGTCTAGCGGTTCTGAGGAAGAAACTACTGGAGTAGAAAGATATTTTACATCTAGGGATCTCTACAGTGTGGGGGTGGGATTTTGCAGCTTGTCGGGTCTGTCGAGGGTGTTCACATCACATCGTGGGGGCACAAGTGCTTGCAGTTCATCAGAGAATTCACCATTAAAATACTTGTAGAACAGGCAGAGGGATGCAACGTTTCGTCGATTAGAGATATTTGTAGCAGTTACCAAACTATTTTCTCGTAGATTAATGCCCCCCTTGCTGACTGATTAGGCCACACACTGACCAGTCAGCTACCAGGGCACATCAATCCTATGTGTCCCTTAAGGGACTATTTACTCCTGTCTATAACGATCCAGTTGCCAGCAGAGGAACAGAGGAGACCCAACCACTAAAGAACTCGGACCTCTCTCCTCTCTGCCCACTGAACCCCCTCCCCCAGGCTGCAACTACTCCTTTGAATACTTCCTCTGGACAACCTGGGGACAATTCCAGTTTTCTGCTTCCTGACGGTAGAACACCCGAGAACTTTTTGTTCTTTTTTCTTTTCTTTCGCTTCGAACATAGTCCTTAATGCGAAATTGTTGTGGAAGGATCAACCTAATTAGTATACGTGGAGTGTCAACCATATAAATATGGTTGGTATAGTAAAGACGAGAGAGACTAAGCGAGACACGAAATCGAGAGTTGACGATCACCCAGCCGATACCTTCTCCAAGGACAGTCTCCTTATGGCTATACCAATGGACTCTATGCAAAGATTGTATGTACTTTCTTGCTTTTAATATATCTGTAGTATTTACTTTTGTGTTGTAGTTATTTATTCCATGTGTTCAGTTGAGCTTCAGCAGAAATAAACCTTTTCGTTGTTTTGTTATTAAAAAAACATGTGTTGTTCAATAAGTCTGAGCCTTTTGTATTTATTACTCTTTTATTAGGAGTTTTGTGCACGTAAGGAGTTTTGTACACATAAAACGACTTACATATTTCAATATTAGTCACATTTTTTACTAATCAAGGTCCGTCATAGGATTCATTATTGTTTCCACATTCTATCGCTATTTTCATGTGCTCGACTGAACTCTAATCTATAGGCCCCCTTTCCAAACGTTTACGAAAAAACTCGATTAATTACAACCACTATATACGATTTCCCACACTCTCTAACCGTGTCTAAATGTAAACGCAAATTCAATGAATAAAAGCTTCTTTCCTAAAACTTGCCGCCGGTGGAACACTGTGCTGTTGGCTTACTTCCCGGCTGAATACAGCATTGTAGCCTTCAAATCGAATGTAAACAAGTTTTTGTTGAGCCGTTTTGATAAATAATCAAATTCTACCCAATTTACACCATCAATGATTGCTACACTGCTATCTTACATTCCTTAACCCTTATCCTTGAG